>NW_013666612.1:276953-293117 GCF_000517525.1 Limulus polyphemus | reverse complement strand
CAGAGTTTATAGTTACAGTATATTTATCTATAGAACACTAAGTCTGACAACTTATATACCGACTGAGATAATTCAGAGTTTATAGTTACAGTATATTTATCTATAGAACACTAAGTCTGACAACTTATATACCGACTGAGATAATTCAGAGTTTATAGTTACAGTATATTTATCTATAGAACACTAAGTCTGACAACTTATATACCGACTGAGATAATTCAGAGTTTTTACTTACAGTATATTTTAAGTTGTCAGACTTAGTGTTCTATAGATATATTTAAAATGTTTGCTGCTCAAGGATTATACGCATTTTCAAATGGAAAAGTAAATTAGTACACTTCAGGAGAGCGTTTGTTTGTTTGTAATTAAGCACAAAGCTACGAAATGGGCTATCTGTGCTCTGCCCACCACGGGTATCGAAACCAGGATTCTAGCGTTGTAAGTCTGCAGACATACCGCTGTGCCACTGGGGGCATATAGAAAGGAAAGGAGTAAGTAGAAAATAGCCAACATTTCAAATTTGAATACACCTGCTTTCCAGTTCGCACGTAAAGAGTATTTGAATATACAATTAAATACTGTAAACAATCTTAATAGTAAACGCTGTATCGAAAACCCAAAATAAACATAAAATTTCTGATTAGATTTAACCTAACTCCACGCTGTTTGTAATGAAAAATGATAAGCAGAAAAATTACATTAAATGTTCTATAAGTAATCGTTCACTGATCGCAACAAAGCAACAAACGAATTAAAGCTACTTATAATACACTTTAAAATCCAGAAGAATGCATTTTTATATAACTTTTAGGTTGTTTTGTCAACCCTGCTTAAATACGTGAAACACCACCCTGTTATTCACGTGTACACTGCATGCATGACTCACCCCATAATAGCGTGAACTTAATAAATTCAGCCTTAACGCACGTGACTAGAAAAATACACACCCCTCGTAACTTCTAATCGTCGTGAGGTTGAGTGTCTTTATATGTTCAAGAAGCAAATTCTTTATTATTTTTACTTTTATTTCATATTAAATCTTTCTAGTAAGTATGTTATATGACGGATTAAGCGAAATTCATCTGTAGAAGTAAATAGTTCAGTAAATAAGCTTTGATAAAAATGCCCGTTACCGACTAACGACAAGCAACTAGTTAGCTTACAAATGCCTTTTACTATTACTTTACTTAATGAGACATATCTGTTCACAAAATACTTCATGACCGAAAAGCAGTTACAAGATTATAATTTAGAAGCCATATAAAATCAGTATTGGTATTTTCAACTTAAACGGTACCTTATACGCACATCAGCTAAGCTAACAAATCAGAAGTCCCTAGGTTTTAATAGTCAGTCGATAATTACAACATTATCTTTCATCTATAACCCTCTGGTAGTACGTTAATGATATTGAGGTAAATATTATCTCTATAATGCGGCTATAATTAAGACAGCTATTTCGATTGATTTAAATCAATTATTACATAGATATATTTATTAATTTCATTTTTGCTTTCGCCTCCAGACTTTCTGAATAATATTGATAAGTAGCATAAAATACCCACGTTCCGATGAGGGATTCTAAGGTTCCCTCATGATTTACAAAGGCCTCAATGTACCAGTCAAGTGTCTCCATTATCTTAATTACTTCGATCTATAGATACCCCAATGCGCCAATTCTTTAACTGATTTGTCTGTTGCCATTATTCCCGAACTTAATTCAATTCAACTCTTTTTAAAAGCAAATAGTTTTAATTTGGCTTCTCGGATTTTTTTCCTGTGTTTTTATTTGAATTATTTTCGTTCTCCGAATTCTCCAGTATTCTCTGATTCATATTTTTTCCCGTTGTTTGTTGTCGTTTCCCAAACTTAGTTCATTTCAACTTTTTTTTCATTGTCCGATATGTACTTTTCTTTCCATGTTTCTGTTGAAAATTGAGAATTTGGCAGAAAACCTCCACATGTTCTTCATTCAGTAAGTTAGAATTAGAAAAAAATATGATACTTTTCTAT
Source organism: Limulus polyphemus (assembly GCF_000517525.1). Lineage (NCBI taxonomy): Eukaryota > Metazoa > Arthropoda > Merostomata > Xiphosura > Limulidae > Limulus > Limulus polyphemus. Next base: position 291,104 of record NW_013666612.1, on the reverse strand, counting down.
AGATCTTCAGGAAGCAGAATTATGGAGTTTAAGGACTATAGGGAAAAAAATGGCCAATTTTTTAAAGTCAAGTCTAAAAAAATAATAAACAGGTGCACACTCTCAGAATCCCCTTAGTGTGCCTGCAAAGGTTTCAGGTCTCTAGGATCTTTCCTCTTGGAGCTATGGCAGTCACACAAACACACACACACACACACACACAGGCTCTTTTATTATTACATATATATCCACTATGTATTCTTTATGGTGTGAAATAAAATTTTGATATGTCAGTTAACTGAAAAAGAATCTGCATACTTGTTTAATGTATTTATTTTTGTACCCTCCAACAGCAACAAAAGCCATATGTAAACTTTAGTTTAGTTTTATAACGTGTTTATGACGAAGGGTCATAATTGCCCAAAAGTAAAAACCATTCTGAGGAGCGACTTTATCAAAGATATATATATATATATACATAAGAGAGACATATAAACTTTCAATGTAGTCCGTTTATAGAGTATATATGTATATATAAGAGAGACATGTAAACTTTTTAATCTAAATAATGTAGTCCATTTTATAGAGTTCCTAGCATTAAATATTGTCGTTGTTTAAAGTTACATTCATAAAAAGTTCAACATAAATCAGAAATATCTTATCGCTTCAACACTCAAGTTTCACTAAACAAAATTATTCATGATAACAGCAAGAACAAAAAAGAGAGTGAAAGAGAAATCCACACGAACTTCTAACCAGTAAAATATTTACGTTGCCTAACACTTGGGTTCAAAATTACTAATTTTTTCACTACGCCAACTCCAAACTCAAACAAAATTTGGAAAACAACGTACACACATCCTTGGTGTATATTTTGCCCCCCACCCCCAGTGCCTCAGCGGAAAGTTTATGGATTTCTAATGCTAAAACTCGGGGTTTGTTACTCGCACTAAGTACAACGTATGTAGCCCATTGTGTAATTTTACGCTTTAGCACAAACAAACAATTTATGTTAGAAGTACAATAGCTTGAGTAGAGTCATGGTTGCAACAGAGCGAAACACGTAACTTGCAAAAACTAAACTCAATAGCTTCCCCTTACGTGATTGCGTGTTTTCTTGTTTTTACTGATAAATTGTAGTGATATTACATTATAATTAACACTGTATTCAAAATTTAATCGAACAATAAGTAGTATTATCTTATATACGTGTCATTAATAAAATTGGTTTTATAACTGATGTTGTCACTATAACACATTATTATATATTTTGACCCACATGTCAAGCGTAAAAATTCGCTAAGAAAATTGTCAAGGTGATTAAAAGATTTTCTGAAGCACATATTCGGGATTATTATGCATTTTAAACATACATTCACATGTATATATATATATATATATATATGTGTGTGATTTTATCAAAACAAAAAATTAACATTTTGTGTTTCATAAAAGAAACAGGTATATGTGATGGATTGTTAACGACCTAGTCCATAGTTAATGAGTCAGCCTAAAGTATTCTGAAAGCATGCGTGCGAAATATTTTGTGACAAAGGATATTTAATCAGATAACTATGTATTTTTCATTAGATCACCATATTGTCCGCTTTAATAGCTGTTCTATGTATTTCATTCTGAATCGAACGTACTACAGCGATTAGCGTGCGGGACTATGGATATATGCGGCGCCAAAGTCTACGTTTCGTTATTCAAATTTTACAAACATGGGTGCGTTATAATGGTGACGGTCAAATCCTACTTTTGTGGTCTGACAAGGGTATCCCAAGAGATGGCGGTGGGTATTGTTGACTAGCTGTCTTCCTTTTAATCTATCAGTTCAAAATTAGGGAAAACTAGCGCAAATAGCCCTTGAGTAACATTGAGGGAGTATACAAAAATAAAGTTTCTGTGTGTATATATATATATATATATGCTCTCCTAAGAATGATCTGATTTAGTTTTATGCAAATATCAACCAGGAAACCCAGCATATATCTGCTAATGTATTTGAAGTGATTCGAAATGTGTCTTTTTCGCACGTAAACATAAATGCAAGAAAGGTTTGTTACAAGCTAACTGTTAATACAAGGAAGAAAAACAATATTTACAGCTTTCTGTGTAAAACCAAATATTTATTCAGATTAGTAGCAAAATTTAAATATAAACAACATAACTATTCAGATTAGTAGCTGGATTTAAATATAAACAATATAACTATTTAGATTAGTAGCAGGATTTAAATATAAACAATATAAATATTGTTTATATTTATATTTAAATCCAACTACTAATCTGAATACAAACAATATAAATATTTAGATTAGTAGCAGGATTTCAATATAAACAACGTAGCTATTCAGATTAGTAACAGGAGTTAAATATAAGCACCATAACTATTCAGATTAGTAGCAGGATTTAAATATAAACTCATCAAGTTTAAATGATAATTCTTATCATTAACAAGTTTAAGCACATTTACAGGTTTTTTTGTTTCTTTGTTGTTAAGCGCAAAGCTACACAATGGGCTATCTGTGCTCTGCCCTCCAGGGGTACCTAAAGCCGATTTTTAGCGTTATAAGCCCTCTGATTTTCCGCTGAGCCACCAGGGGGAGAGATCATTTAGAGCTTTAGTCGCCTTACTTATACTTATTTCTCGTCAAAATCTTATATAAACGAAAATCTGCATATTCACCCATCTTTTCCTCATAATTAGGTTTTTGTTCCATGACCCACATATCCTCACTCTCTCTACTTCTAAACACATGGACCATTAAGAAAAATACAATTGTTCTTAGCTCTTGTCACGAGTAAACACCCACATATTAAGTACAGCGTAAAAGCTGGGAGTGGGAACATACATACACAAGAACCGTGACTGTCATCAGTCTCGCTTTCTGGAAAGAACCCAATTTACAACACGTGATGTCCTGATAACACGTAAAATACCTGGGAAATTCTGACGTAGCCAATCCATGCATAAACCGTCTTAACACAATCTCCGAATTAAACCAGGCAACACATGCATCCTTTCTAAAGAATGTAGATAAAATGTGCTAAGTAGGAGAGGTCACTCGAGGTCAGTAAATACTGGGGATATCTTCAACTGTGAGCAGTACAATGAGAAACCTTATATAAACCTCAGTTAATTCACAATTATGGGGCGTATTTTTAAGTTTCCATCTAAACATGAGGGATGAAGGCAAGTAGAATGTATTCTTAAAGATAAAATCATTCTCACCGCATGCTATAGCAAACAACCACAATATATCAGGCTATTATTTTTAAAGTTCAAATAATGAGTATTCTCTGATGACACTTTTCTACTATTTTTATTCAGATAAGAAACAGACCTTTGTAGTTGAAGGTGTACATTTAGACATTCTCATTTGTAAATATCTCATGCTTGAAACAAGGTCCAGTAATCTATTAGGAGCCAGTTTTTTTCTTTAAATAAACAAAAAGACATCGATTGAAGAGCAGAAAATGTAACGATACGAGTTCTTTCTTCTTATATAAGGAGATTTTCGAAACGCTTGAAAGTTAAAATGTTATTTCTTAACTCAAATTTAAGTTGGATTATCGAATATATACTTTATTTGTTGATTATCATTGTTGTTTAGATTGCATCTCTATCCAATAACTTAGACAATAATCTTATTTACAAGCCTGATGATGACAAAACCTTGTCGAAACGTTGTACATTTACTGTTATGTTAAACTTATATTAAAGTTTTTCTTCATTATCCATTCAAGCCGTCTCCAACCATTATTAGTCTCAAAGTGAATTCCTCGTCATCGAACATAACAATATTTAATATGGAACTACTATCATCGCAGTATATAGTCTGTACAGTTTCACGGTAACAGGCATTCATTTAAGATTTTTGTATAAACTAAACACGTCGGGAATATGCTATGTTAATATTTCTATACCATATCTTTAAAATTGTAGACTTATTAAGATATTTCTCAGTAAAACATAAAGAAAAATATTTATTTAGCAATGTATTTTCGTAAATAAGAAGAACAAATATGCTTAACAAAAAAAGCTTATAATAAAGAACTACTCATACATAATTTTTCAACAAATTTCTGTTCATTGTGTTTTTATGTCCTTTATTACAAGAATTAATGTATGTTAACGTGTAGAGGATTCAGACCTATCCGAGTCGATGAATTAGGTGTTGCGAAGAATTTCCGAAACCTTTACAGAAATAAATACTAATTTTAAACACAAGATATATTCCTTAAACACGTTCATGTTAGAGAAAACACGTAAGCTCTTCATTTAGCTCACATGTGTGAAATCTATAACAGAAGAACTTTCTGAATAAGCTTCAGCTTCTCTTGGGCAACTGACAGTAAATCCCATAACCAAGAACACTTCTTCAGCGAAACTTCATTTTACCAACTGAACATGTGAAACATTTTTTTGGTATAGAATTTATTTTAGGCTGCCCAAAAAAAGCCGGAGTTTGTTTCAGAAGTGTATGCAAATACTTGAGTTCCTTCTTTATACTGAGACACAAGAATCATTTCTAAGAAGTTTGATATTTTCAAGGTAACTAAAGAGACAGTCTTCTAAAAAGATTTTGTCATTATTTTATTAACATTAAATTACTTTCATCTGGAGAAGATAATTGTCTACAAGACCATATTTCTGCTTCGTTGAATATGAAGCTTATTCCTAATATTGTAAAATAACATTACTTTCTAAACTGTAAAATTCGACTTGTCGCCTGCTAACATGAAAGGATAGATTATTCTAAGACTATGAAAATTGACATTATTTTTTAAGCTGCAATAACCATTCGGTTGCCAAGTTAAGCTAGAAGATTATTTCTAAAGCTGTAAAGAGGCATTAATTTTTAACCTGAAAATCATGTGTCTATCCGAACTGAATGTTATTTCTTATACCGTTTAGCTCGTCCTTTGTCTGTAAACAGTATACCTACCTGAACCTGGAGATTAATTACAAGGCTAGTGAGATACTATGTAGCCGCTACCTACCTGAACCTGGAGACTGATGATAGAGCTAGTCAGATACTATGCAATCGATACCTATCTGAACCTGGAGACTGATGATAGAGCTAGTCAGATACTATGCAATCGATACCTATCTGAACCTGGAGACTGATGATAGGGCTAGTCAGATACTATGCAATCGATACCTATCTGAACCTGGAGACTGATGATAGGGCTAGTCAGATACTATGCAATCGATACCTATCTGAACCTGGAGACTGATGATAGGGCTATTGAGATACTATGCAGCCGCTACCTACTTGAATCTGGAGATTGATGACAGGGCTATTGAGATACTATGCAGCCGCTACCTACTTGAATCTGGAGATTGATGACAGGGCTAATGAGATTTTCTAGATCAATTTCTTTGACCAGGAAGAGTTCTCCAGTTTGTTCGTGAATATAAAATAGTTCTTCATCGTTCCCTATCGCACAAAAAAACAACAACAAACAAACTGGAAATAACATAGTATTTGTTGTATAACAAACATAAATAATAACATAGTATTTGTTGTATAACAAACATAAATAATAACATAGTATTTATTGTAAAATTAACATAAATAATAACATAGAATTTGTTGTATAACAAACATAAATAATAACATAGTATTTGTTGTATAACAAACATAAATAATAACATAGTATTTGTTGTATAACAAACATAAATAATAACATAGTATTTGTTGTATAACAAACATAAATAATAACATAGTATTTGTTGTATAACAAACATAAATAATAACATAGTATTTGTTGTATAACAAACATAAATAATTTGCTTTAAAATCTTATATTGAATAAGCTTAATTTGATTATTTTTTTCGTTTTCATAATTGAGGATGAGCTTGAGTTTATTCGTGTACTTATTATATTGAAATTTCTAACATTTAGATTTACAGTTAGAGTTTCGGTAGTTAAATCTAATTGGGCAAATATCGTTGTAATTTGTTTATACGTCTTTTTGTTAAATAATGTTTTTTCAAGATGTTAACATTTTGGATAACATTAACTACCTTAATAGATCTATCGATATAAATCTGTATCTATTGTATGTCTTTGTACCTAATTCGTATGGTTTAGATGGATCTTTACTGATATAGATATGGAGGTTTATTAGATCCATGCGAGGTACATACAAATTTTCAGTTTTGCATTTTGCGTTTTTTACCACAACCTCACCTCCTGTCGATGGATCTTCACCAAATTTCGTATGAAGGATTGCTGGGTCCATGCGAAGATACGTGAAAATTTGTTATTTCATATTTTGTGTTTTTCAGTTATTATTGTCGTTTTTGACAATTACATATAAGGGAAGCAGCATTTCATATTCTAAGGTAACATTTCATTAATCATGAACTTACATAACTTCCGTCAGGGGACGGGTACTCTGAGCTAGTACGGTAATATGTACGTCATTTAGTTAGTACTCTCGTTGGGCCGTGTCTCCGTTAATATTATTGGAGAGAGGAAGGATAAATATATTTCTATTTCTTATGCAGTCGTCAAATTATATCAACATTTAGTGTCTAAAAACGTACATCAAAATTGATCACGATATACTGATGCCTTTTTTATTTCAGTAAACAGGCCTATTTCAGATATTGCAGTGTCAGATATATATATATATCACCAATTATCTTTAAAAAGGCTTGTTTGCACTTATGAGCTAACTTCCTTCACGTAACTTACATGTTTACAGAAGAATAGAGAAATAAACACTGTGTCTAATAGGGAATATTCCATTGTATGCTATTTATTTTTTATAAAATTGATCACTGATGGGGAATACCTGAGATGTAAGGTATTAAGCTCAAAGTTCAACCTGAATATAAAATATAATAATTTAAACTCTAACTAATATGCAAGAAAAAACATTTCATTTTTGTAAAAATATCTTTACAGACATCGTCTGCACGAACAGTGAGAACAAAAGTTAACAAAGATCGGGTTTTAATGAAACAATAAACCTCAGCATAAATTTGATTTCTGCGTTTTTGTTTTCTTTTCCAAAACAGAATAAATCTAAATGTAATATCTTAGCGTAACTCATTAAATTCTAAGATTAAGGACTTCAGAATATGAAAAATTAATGTTCGTAATAGTTCTATTTTTCTCAGTAGGAAAATTCACTGTAAAAGTAACCTGCGTCGTTAATAGATCTGAATTATAAAGTTGGATTTATCTCAACCGGTGTATACATTGCCAGGTTTAACGTTTTGCAGATAAATATACTGCAACTATAAACTCTGAATTATCTCAGTCGGTATACAAGTTGTCAGACTTAGTGTTCTATAGATAATTATACTGCAACTATAAACTCTGAATTATCTCAGTCGGTATATGGATCACTTACTATATAACCTTTGACTTTAGACATTGTGGATACTCTGTCCTTACTCGTGTTATAAAGCTATTTACTAACTTTATCTATTGATTTATTTCAAACTTTAGAAGACTAAACATTATATATATATAGATACTTCTACACTTACGTAAAAGGAAACGACTAAGAAATACTAAACTATATAACTCACTGAGTTGGGGAAGACTCGATCTTGCAAACATTTAACCCTAGTAACATAAAGTTTGTTTGTTTTTTGAATTTCGCGCAAAGCTACACGAGGGCTATCTGCACTAGCCGTCCCTAATTTAGCAGTGTAAGACCAAAGGGAAGGCAGCTAGTCATCACCACCCACCACCAACTCTTAGGCTACTCTTTTACCAACGAATAGTGGGATTGACCGTCACATTATAACGCCCCCACGGCTGAAAGGGCGAGCATGTTTGGTGTGACGGGGATTCGAACCCGCGACCCTCAGATTGCGAGTCGAGCGCCTTAACCACCTGGCCATGCCGGGCCAGTAACGTAAAGAGTAAGTTAAGTTATCTCGTCCTCAAGAATGTTACCTGACAAACAATTTACTAAATTTAACTTAGCAGTAAAAGCAATTTTATTAGTGCCATAAAGAATACATTTTATTGGAGAATTTACTCGCTTAACCTTTTGATTACCAACATAATTACATTAGATGCCCACAGTATTTACATTAGGTCACCTTTCAACTAATATGGGTACATACTTATTCTGCTTTATAATAAGTAATTAGAAATTAATCATTGGATCATTTTCTTTAACTATCATAAATATATTACTTGCAACAATCAAGAAAGTAAAACTAAATCATGTTGATCACCTACGTCCTTTTGATGAGTCGATAACACAGAGGTTTGGGTAAGGTATACTAAAACGATTTTGAGTATGTAAATCAGCAAGTCACGTTAAAACCATAGCCATTATAATGCTTCGGTAGAACAGAATGTATTAGAACTACATTTTTAATTTGTTTGACCTTTCTTATATAGTGTGATACCATCAAAAACCGATCACTTTGGGAAGAGTATATAACAGACTAATCTGATGCAAAATATTCATTCACTCAGAGCATAAATATCTGTTAATATCGGGGAACTAGAATTTCCAAACGAGAATATTCATTGTTCTTAATGGCATTAAAAACTAAAAAATATGGATCTACTTGGGCTACCTGTAGCAACCTGAAAGACACCTGCAACAAGATGTTCAACAGCCGTGGTAAGCAAAGTGCGGCGTCTTGTTACAGGTGATAATCCATGAACACAAAGATCAGTGACACAAGCGATCTACGAGCCCCAGCCAACAATATTCGGTATAATCCAGAAGGATCTTCTTCTGGAAACGAAGCCAACAGGGTAGAATTCACGAAGATAAGGCTTCCAGTCATACATCCCGTTTACCTGTCACATACATTAAGCAGCTGGTGAATAAAATAAACATCCATGTATTCCATAAGTAGAAATGCCAGTCAAGTCGTTGGATCCAGTACTTTTGAATTTCGGTGTAAGTGTCGTCCTTGTTCTCTAGATGGATTATGGAAAGCATTAGGGAGAGGTGGTTTGCTTTGGACATGATAGATTTACGATGGAGCCTTTTGCAATGGAAACTACGCCTCAGGGCTATTGTCAATATGCACAGTCGTCAGATAGAGCATGGCCAAACGTGGCGACATGGATTATAAGAACGTGGTGAGGTTATAAAATTATTTAAATATAACGTATTCAACCTCTGTAGAAAGGTTAAGTATAAACTTGCATTTATGTTTCTAAACGTTTTAGAAGTAACCATTGAATATCGCAGTCTCTGATGCTAAATACAGATACAAAACAGAAAGAAATTACGTACCAAATACTGTTTCGCTCTCATCGTTTAGACACCTGACGCACATTAACTTATACAAGATAGCATAAAGTCTGGGACCAAAAGTAGGATAAAATATAATAACTAAAAATAAACTCTGCACTAAGTTAAACAGCAATTTTACAGGAATTATTTTAACTAAGAGTTTGTATCTCATTTTATTACTTTATAGTTGTGTTTTTAAAAACATGTACAGAACTTATATAAAGGACTCTGCCTCGAAGGTGGTGGTTTGTTTTATCTTACATGCTTGATTGCTAGAGAGCATTGGTTTCCATTCGTTCGTAAAAATAACATTTTTAGGAAAACTGTACTGCCTATCGATAGATGGCGCATCCTGCCCTTATACCTTGTGAGGCAGAAAAAAAATATATATTCGATGTGTGTAAATATTTTACGATCCATTTCTCTCTCAATTATATCATTAAGGTAAAGTAACAAACAAGTAAAGCGTTATTTTTATTCACTGGCGAAAATTCCGAAAAACTACAAAGGAAAAGTGAGGGCATTTATCTTTTTATTTGTCATAGAAAGTAGAGTAGTCAAAAACAAGTTTATCATTACGGACAGAAAAGAACTGAGAGAGAAAGAACGTAGCATAATAAATGCAATTTTTTAAAATCTTAATTGACAAATCACTTAACAGAATATTAATTCATCAAAACAAAAACCTTCTGAAAATTATTAGATATATTTTTTCTTGTTATTTCAGAAAGTTTACCGAGAAAGTCATTAGTGTGAAAATGATCAAGAAGTGCTGATGTGACAATTATATCTTGTATGTTAAGATTATGACAATGACCAAGAATTGTTAATTTGAGTGTTATTACTTTCATTGTTAGGTGCATGACGATGACCACGAATTGTTAATTTGAGTGTTAAAGCCTCCATGATTAATGTGTGTGACAGTGACCAAGCATTGTTAGTGTGGGTCTTGTAACTTCCAAGATTGGATTTATGACAATCGTCAAGAGATGCTGGTGTTGGTGTTATTAACTTTCATTATTATGTGTATTAAAATGATCAAGAGAATTGTAGCTTCCATGATTAGGTGTATGACAATGACCAAGCTTTGTGGGTGCTATAGCTTCAATGGTTAGGTGTAAGAAAATATTCAAGAATTGTTCGTGTGGATATTTTAACTTCCATGATTATTGGTATGACAATAAGAAATAATTGTTAGAATGTGATATAATTTCAGAAATTATCAGTATGGCAACGATTAGGTGTTGCTGGTGTGTTATACGTTTCATGGTTAAGTGCATGACAATGGTTAAGAGATGCTTTACCATCCGTTAATAGGCGTACTATAATGACAAAGCATTGCTTGTGTGAGGGTCATAACTTTTATTATTAAGTGTATAACCATTGTCAAGATTTGCTGGTATGAGAATATCTTCCGTGTTGAGGTATATGAAATGGCCGAGAGTTGTTTGTGAATGTTGTAGCTTTCGTGGTTAGGTGTGAAATAATGATCAATACCTGTTCGTGTGAGGGTTAAAAATTTCATGGTTAAGTGCATAACAATGATCAAGACCTTCTGGTGTGAGTGTTATATTTTCCATGACTAGCTGTATGACAATGATCGAGAAATGTTTGTGTGACAATTATATATTCCATATTTAGGTGTCTGACAATGACCAAGGGTTACTGGTGTGAATGTTATGTCTTTCATTATTAGGTGTAAAACAATTCTCCTTGTGTGAGAATTATATCTTCTATGTTTAGCTATATGCCAATAACCAAGGATTGGTGGTGTGAGCGTTATAAATGTCATTAATAGGTGTATGATAATATGAAGATTTGTTCGTGTGAGAATTATGTCTTCCGTGTCTAATTGTTAAACAATGGTCGAGAATTACTGGTGTATATGTCATTACTGTAATGTTTAAGTGTATGACAATGGCCAAAGATTGTTTGGTGAATATTATAACTTTCATTATTAGGCTTGTGAAAATGGCTGAGAACTACTGGTGTATATGTCATTACTGTAATGTTTAGGTGTATGACAATGGCTAAAGATTGTTGGTGAATATTATAACTTTCATTATTAGGTTTATAACAATGATCGTGATTTACTGGTGTTGATGTTATATCTTTTATATTTAGGTTAAGACAATAACTAAGAATTGTTACTGTGAGTGTTATAAATTCTATTCATAGGTATATAATAATGATTAAGAGTTCCTGGTTTCAGGAACTAAATTTAATTATTAGCTGTATAACAATGGTCAAGAGTTGCTGATGTGAGTGTTATTACTTCCAAGATTAGGTGTATGACAATGATCTAGAGATTCAGGTGTGAGAGTTAAAACGTCTAAGATTAGGTGTATGACAATGATCTAGAGATTCTGGTGTGAATTAAAACGTCCAAGATTAGGTGTATGACAATGATCTAGAGATTCGGGTGTGAGTTAAAACGTCTAAGATTAGGTGTATGACAATGATCTAGCGATTCTGGTGTGATAGTTAAAACGTCTAAGATTAGGTGTATGACAATGATCTAGAGATTCTGGTGTGAGAGTTAAAACGTCTAAGATTAGGTGTATGACAATGATCTAGAGATTCTGGTGTGAGAGTTAAAACATCCAAGATTAGGTGTATGACAATGATCTAGAGATTCTGGTGTGAGTTAAAACGTCCAAGATTAGGTGTATGACAATGATCTAGAGATTCTGGTGTGAGAGTTAAAACGTCCAAGATTAGGTGTGGGACAATGATATATGTTTGGTAGTGTGTCAGACGTGTGACAGCGATTAAGAATTGTTAACTTGAATTTTATAACTGTCAAGTCGGGTGTATAAAACAGATAAAGAATTATTGTTTTTTGTTCTTGTATGAAGGTTATCTTTTTTATGTAATATTGTGTGTATATCTATCTATGTATAAATATATGTGTATAGTTTCTTTATGTTTGAATCTTTAATGTTGCCTTTTTGGTACGTTAATTGAACCTTTTCTTCACGTACTGTGAATCACGAAAGTATTAGTGCAATACAGTTGTTATTTTAATAGTTTTTTTGCAACAACATTACAACAGGGTTATCTCCAAGAAGTTCAAGAAGAAAACCATAAAGCTAGTGACATGGAAGATTTGACGAAGTGTGTTTACATCAGCTTGTATCTTGTTCTTCAATAGGGACAAAAACGTAGAATAATAAAACTACAACATCGAATGACAGAGGTATGATTTTTGATGACAACGTTGATTCCCGGGTTTTGTTGGAAGCCGTCAGAACTCTAACTGTAAGATGATATTCGTGTGAGCAACACACGTTTGTTTTTCTCTAGGCCAGTAATAGTGTTTGATTTGGTATTCTTAAAACCAATATTATTGGTCTTAAAGGTTGGCTGGGGCAAAAAAATCAATATCGACTAATGCCAAAAATGAGATTAAAAACTGAATGGTCACTAAAGTCGAACGTTTGTATTTATTTACGAAATAATCTATCAGTTACAAAAGATGTAATACTTTTGAATTATTCTTGGACTTTGTAATACGTTGGAAATGGTATTATTTCTTACAATGACAATTTTTTTACTATACATTGCTTTTTGTAAAGAAATCGTTGGATTTGTTTAATTCTATTAATATTTTTTTTATTCGTGCTATTTCTTTTCACGTAAACTCAAATTACAGTTTCGTCATTTTATATATATTATCGGCTTACAGACTTTGTCAGTTCAACAATATTCTGTGCACTGAAACAACACCCTTTATAGAACAAGTAACACAACACAACTATTGTTAAATTCACACCTTCATGCTTTTATTTCATGCAAATATATCTTAGGTATGTTTGTACCTCTGGAAGTATATTTTAATTTCCAAGAAAGCATGTTTCTGAAACATTGCGCAAAAACAAATTAATGAAGAACGAACGGTGCTTTTGTGTAAATTTAATTTGAAACTAGTATTTATAAAAGAAATACTATACCAGATCTTTATCATGGGCGAGCACTGAACTACAGTGAACCCTGGCGGTAGATTCTCCACCACAGTAATATTGTAGGTGTCATATTCAAAGACAGGAATGTTGTCGTTGACGTCCAAAACAAACACCCTTACTTTGGCTAAAGCCTGGTGAGCAGGATTGTCTCTTTGAACAGCCTAAAATGAATAAAAGATTGGAAACTGTTAGTCATAAAGTAATATCACGTGACCTATTCAAAAACTCAGTCTAGGAAAACAAAACGAACTTATAATTACATCTTTAGCTAATCAGCCAGATTAGAGACCCTCATGGTTCAGTGAAGACAACCTGTCTATAGTAACCGCCACCTGAAGCATCAACCCTTAACGGAATAGCAAAATTGACTGTCTTCTGGTAACACGTCCATAGATGCAAGTACGAAGCATGTTTGGTAGCACTACGTCTCGAACTTGAGATATTTAGATTCTCAGTCCAATACTCTAAACACTAAGGTCATGTCCGGACCAAAATATATCCAAAAGTCTTTGTAAAAAGTAACAGTAAATATGGGAGCTGTGATAACTTTAACATTTTACGTGCGTTACTTGAGAGATAAGAGTAAGTAAAATCCAAAACTTTATGTTCTATTGGGTTCACAATACCCTCTTTCCGTAAATATCAAGAATATCTTTTAGAAAATTAGTTACAAGTTTTTGACAATCTATTAGTTTTGCTTAAAAATTACTTAGCAATCATCTTAGATTTTTTTCGGCATTGTAACAGAATTCTGCAAAAAAAATATAAATAAGTGCATATAACTCTATATATACATGTTCTAAACTCAAAACTTTTGTGTTGTTATTTAGCGCAAAGACTGTTTATATTCGCGTACAATTGCGTCTCACACATTATACAATGCTCTACCTGTTTCTCAGTAGGATTGAACCCGGATGTGGTTCTGAAGGTACATAGTTCTTGTTAGTTACCGCAGTAACC
>NW_013666612.1:265167-275953 GCF_000517525.1 Limulus polyphemus | reverse complement strand
TAGTTTCTATAGATAAATATACTGCAACTATAAACTCTGAAGTATCTCAGTCGGTATATAAGTTGTCAGACTTAGTGTTCTATAGATAAATATACCGTAAGTAAAAACTCGATTTCAGTCGTAATAGACGCTCCCAGAATTCAGGACCGTGCACAGAATGTTTGAAAGGGGGTTTTAATTTGTGAGATTAAAAGCCAACACATATTGTGCGAATCACAATCAGCATGAAAAACATGCTAATACTACGGTGGATCTGGGAGCATGCCCTCCTAGAAAATTAAAAAACAGTAGATGCTATGAGATTAAATTTGGATGTAATTTTACATGAAATGTAGCTTAAACAATTGCATGGATGTTCGCATAAAATCCACAAGCATCCAATGAAAAATCAACAAATCATCATTCTATTTTAACACTAGACTTAAATTAGCATAAATATGTATGTTTTATTACAGTAAAGTATCTACATGCAGAGTAGTTATTAATTGTTAAATTATATTACTAAATTAAAGAACTGTCATATTGGCTGTCATATATGTACATATATGCAATATTGGAATAACATGTTAACATGCTCCATTTTTATGGGGTGTTTTAGTATAAATAAGTTACATACAGTGTCAATGTTGATAGCAGTGTCATAATGATTATGTATTAAAGCTAGAGCGATCGGTCTTTCTTCGGTTTGTGTATACCTCAGAGAGCAGATGCCCAACGTTCACATGAATATTAACTTAGTGGCAGTCTTTTTTTTTACTTCACAAAAACAGGGGATTTGACCAAACCCCCTCAATCCCCCTTATGTACATGCGTGGAATTAACATCCTACAGATAATTACACTGCATTATAAACTCGGATTTATCTCAGCCAGTTTATACATTGCCAAATTTAAATTCCTGCAGATAAATATACTGAAATATAAATTTGGATGTATCTCAACTGATATATCCACTGCCAAATTTAATGTCTTGCAGATAAATACACCGTAAAGATAACCAAAAATTATCATTCTTAAATGATCTTTACTCTAGCTGGTAAAATAAACGTTAGAAATAAATCATACATTTCTCACGACTTGTTACACTATTATAAAATGTTTATTTATCAAGAGACACACAAACGTAGCTTTTCTATCGTAAACGTTTTACTTATTAACAAAAAACCTTTCCATGGTGCAATATTCCCCTCAATTATTATTATTGTATAAATAAAGCATGTTCATACTCTTACCTAGAATAATTTTATACCGCATTCGGGCATTAATGCCAGCATCTAGGTCGTAGGCGTGAATCGGTGGATCAACCTTGATTTTCTGTCGTCTGGTGGCGCCCTGCAACAAAATCTTCTTAGGTTTTCTATGCTTTAGACTCCGAAATATATTTGGAACATATTATACTTTTATGTTTGGCAACATTTTAAACTTTAAAAAGTATATGCATATATTTATAACTTCCTCAGATCTCTAACTGAAAATGTTGCTGACAGCGAGGACACACAAAGGAGGGAAAAATTGTATTGTAATCAGTATAAGTGTTTATTTTATGACATTACAAGTCCGACCGGTATAATATCTATGTTATTTACTGGATTAATTTTTAGTTCTTATATACATAGGTAGCTTTTTTTTATTAGAAAGTTAAGATAAAGTATTTGGGTAATAAGCGTATCATCCCTGTCATCTTTTGTGAATTTATACTTTAAATGAAACCCATTTAGCTACTTTATTATGTTTTATATTTCCTTGGAATCTTTGCTCAAGCAACTTCACCCAATCAAATTCCACATGAGAAAAATTACAATAAGTTTTATATATTTCTATCTTTCCATATCTGAATATATGTATATTTACTAATACTCTAAACACAGGACGTATAAGGTATGTTCAAGAAACTATAACAGTTACATCCCATTGTTATTAATCAGTAGGCGTTGGAAATATTCGTAGATTATCAGGAATGCTTATACATAGTAAAATACTGAAAAAAGTCCTTGAGCCAATTCTCAGATACCGATCATCCTCGCTTTAATTATGTTTGTTTATATTTGAGCGAAAAGCAACAACATTGGCTATCTGCGCTTTACCCAGCACAGGTCTCGAAATCCCTGGTTTCAACGCATAAAGCCCTCAGTTCTGACTATGAGAAATTGGCACGAACTTTCTATGAGTATTATACATGTATTTACAGTTTGTCTGGACAGTGCACGAACTTTCTATGAGTATTATACATTTATTTACAGTTTGTCTGAACAGAGCACCAAATTTATATAGGTTTTATACCTTTATTTACAGTTTGTCTGAACAGAGCACCAAATTTATATAGGTTTTATACCTTTATTTACAGTTTGTCTGGACAGTGCACGAACTTTCTATGAGTATTATACATTTATTTACAGTTTGTCTCAACAACACCCACTTTCTATAAGCCTTATACTTTTATTTACAGTTTGTCTGAACAGAGCACCAAATTTATATAGGTTTTATACCTTTATTTACAGTTTGTCTCAACAACACCAACTTTCTATAAGCCTTATACTTTTATTTACAGTTTGTCTGAACAGTGCACCAGCTTTATATAGGTCTTATACACATATTTGCAGTTTGTTTGAACAACACCAACTTTCTATAAGCCTTATACTTTTATTTCCAGTTTGTCTCAACAACACCAACTTTCTATAAGCCTTATACTTTTATTTCCAGTTTGTCTCAACAACACCAACTTTCTATAAGCCTTATACTTTTATTTCCAGTTTGTCTCAACAGTGCACCAGCTTTATATAGGTCTTATACACATATTTACAGTTTGTTTGAACAGAACCAACTTTATATAGGCTTTATACCTTTATTTACAGTTTGTCTGGACAGTGCACGAACTTTCTATGAGTATTATACATTTATTCACAGTTTGTCTGAACAGTCCACCAAATTTATATAGGTTTTATACCTTTATTTACAGTTTGTCTCAACAACACCAACTTTCTATAAGCCTTATACTTTTATTTACAGTTTGTCTGGATAGTGCACGAACTTTCTATGAGTATTATACATTTATTCACAGTTTGTCTGACCAGTACCAACTTTATATACGTTTTATACATTTATTTACAGTTTATCTATGGAAATGAAAAATTCATGTGAGAAATAAGTTTTTTATAGTAAGTTGTGAAGAACATTCCTTGGAAATTGTCATGCTGTAATGACACCGTTATTATGTTTATAGAAGGAGCATAAAAATGGGCTCTTATTTTTCAACACTTTCTGTGAATTCCTTTTAGAATCATTTTAGT
This sequence comes from Limulus polyphemus, assembly GCF_000517525.1. Classification (NCBI taxonomy): domain Eukaryota; kingdom Metazoa; phylum Arthropoda; class Merostomata; order Xiphosura; family Limulidae; genus Limulus; species Limulus polyphemus. The sequence continues at coordinate 272,667 of NW_013666612.1, read as the reverse complement.
AATGAAAAGCTAAAGGACTCTAAACCAACAAAAACTTTCATAATTTTGGCACGCCAACACAAGTGATCATGCATTTATAAAGTTGAAACAAGAAAACTCCTGAATAACTTAGTGTCCTTTTAAAATATATTCAACTTAATCATTAGCATGTTTAATCATACGTAAAGCTAAATACATTTAAAGTTTAGGGACCTCAAATGGAGAACAAATATGTATGCTAGTGTGGATAGTTTAGGACTGGTCAAAGAGTATTACTGCACTTAATTGAAACACAGACATAGGCAACAAAATTAAACACAAAAAGTCAAAACATAATTTGAAACTCTTGAGAAGTAAGTGTATACCAACACATTGTTACTTAGTGGATGAACTTTAAGTCCATGTGATTTTAACTGGATTTACAAGAGTTTACATTCTCATTATTGGTTTAATATACAACACTGACTTACAGCAATGACAATTATATCACACTTCTTTGGTCATCGATGTAATTATAACTTGGTATATAAAACATGCATATTAGTTTCTAGTTAGATCTACAACGCCAGCGTAAACCACTTACATTTCATTCAATACATCTTGTCCAGCGATGAAACATTTAAATTTATATTCGTAAAAGAGAGAAAGAGAATGAAATAAAGAAAAGATAAAATGAGCAGGCTACTAAACTTACTGTTATAACTGGGGTTTCTGTTACGTGAGCTGTATATAGTTCATGCGTAAAAACTGGGTTCTGGTCATCAGCATCCTTAATCTTGATGGTCATGGTTGTGACTGTACTCAAGCTTTGGGGACTTCCGTGATCCTATAAAACAAGAATAAAATGGAATTTTGGAATAGCTCGATAAAAAGAGAGCTACTCTTAAAACATTTCACCTTTTATCTGAAATACATCAAAACGCGTTGCATAAATAGAAATGGTGCATTAATTTTTATAAGTTAAAGAAGATAAACACAAGTGACTTAATATCATGATAAAAATGTTTTGTTTTTTAATACAGCTGGCAATATAATTTTGTTAAAGCTAATATAATACTCTTGGAGACGAGGAGGTTACAATTTAGTATGTATACGTTAATTAATGGAGAAATGGGCACAATTCTTAACAAGCTAAAAGTAGGCTTAGCACATGTTAGGCCTATAACCATACACTAATGTGGCGTTGCCCTTTCATGATTCATTTTTTAAAATCCTAGTTTAATTCAATCATAATAGTTTTTTCTAAGAAGTTGCTGACTGTAATTTTCTGAAATTATTCAATGCTTGTCACATGAAATATAGGTGTTTGTAGACGGACAAAGTCGAGATTTTTTAAATTACTTGAAAATAGCCTGTTTTTGTGAATGTATGATGTATGTAATATTTCACTCACCTATTTGTATAATTTAGTCTAGAATTCAATTAGTACTTACTGTAGCCTGAATATGTAGTTTGAATTCGCGAATTCCATGGTCATAATCCAAAGGTTTGTTAACAACAAGAATGCCTTCTATTGGGTCAGACAAAACGAAAGCGTTTTCTTCGTTTCCACCCTAAAGAAAAATATATATGTAGTTAGAGAAAAAGAGCATCAAAACGACCTTGCCTTATGCTGGAAACATTATTATATATATTGCTATGTTATAGCATTATTAAATATGAAGATAATTTTTTAAACATGTAAAAGTAATTCAAATTAAGCAGTGCAAGTAAAATAATGCCATCAAAAATTTCCCATAAATTATAATAACTGTACTTTTTTATCATTTATGTTTAGTAAAATAGTAATTGATATAAATATAAAAGTTGATTATGTTTGGGTTTACAACCAATTATATTTGAAACTTAGAGAAATAAGTATAGTAATCTTAATAGTAAATAGAAAATTGTTGCATGTATATGTAAAGCACAGGCAGATTACATGACTTTATTTCAATAGACCCGAATTCGTACATGTATAATCTATATATGTATATACGCTGTTAAGTATATTCCCTCGTGTTTTGTGTGACATGGCTGCTGTCCGCAACAATAAGTCTAACCCACTTTAAAAATTAAAACCTTAGTTAACTATGTATTTATCCTATAAAAAATAACATATTTTCGTGTAAAAAGAAATCTCGCAGAAAGAGAACAGAACGAAACTTTACTTCTCAGTTATAAAATAAGATTACAAACGAAAGAGGGTAAGAAATGAACACATAATATATATATATATATAACTTGTAGCAGAAGTTTCTTACTCATAACTTCAGTCGGGGAAAAATTGTATAACCCCCTTCTGAAAAATCCTCCGTACGCCTATGTATATATATGTGTGTGTGTGTATGAAATACGTAGGTCAATAGACTTAGCTGTAAATGGTGAGATTCTTAATGTTGTCTAAAATCAGCAGGTAAACTGTAAGTTTACTGTAAGCATGGTTGACTTACCACGATGGAATAGGTAACATCCGAATTGGCAGTATTGGGCTTATCACGATCTACTGCGTGAATCCCTCGAAAAATTGTCAGTCCTACGGGAGTTAGCTGCAAATAAAAGGAAGAAAGTAAGTTTTTGTGTATTTTAACGAAACAAAACTAAAAATTCACCTCACGATTTTATGATCATAAAAATAATTAAAATAACTTGCTTTACCCGGAGCTTTGAAGTTGTAAAAACATGTAATACATGTACATATCATACAAGTATTAAAAGAATCCTTCCTCTACTGTTTGTATTTGTATGATAATAAATTATTTACTCCCTTTCATAGATGATAGACGTATCTCAAATACTTTCCATGATACATTTATCAGTAAAGTCAGCTATTATAAGAATACAAGGTTTCTTACCTCGTCTACAGCTAAATGATAGGGCGTGTTTTCGAACTGCGGGGCATGATCGTTGATATCTTCAATATACACTGTAACGGGCAGGAAGACCTCTTCCTAAAGAACAGATAAAAAAATCAGGTATGTCAATATATACCTTAAGAGGCAGCAAATTTTGTAAAAAGAAAAATACACAGAGTAGAAAAAGTAATAGGCATGACGATTTTGTCCTAAACAATAGTGAAAGTATGAACACATGTTTACAAGAAAAAATATCTCACAGTATGAACAAATGTATAAAATATTTTCAGTAGTAAACGTGAAATTATTAAATATCACTGCGCTAAAAGCCTAAGCTGTGACCTTCAGTTATAAACGTCATATATACCTTTTCAATCAACATTTCAGCTTTTAATTATCAAATTAATACGACTCAAAGAAAAACCAAATATTAACAAGTTATAGATATATACTGACTCTGCAGCATTTAGTGAGGAAAGACCAGTTGAAACAAGAGGTATTCATAATTTCTTTTGGTAATAACCTTGTCCTGAACGTATAATGTATTTTTTGTCTAGTAGTTTAAAGTTTAAATTTAGTGTTCTACCGTCACCAATATATAAAAATTCAAATTTAGCATTCTATTGTTACCATACAACTTCAAGATAATATTTAAAGTTTTACCGATTACCTCTATATCAAACATTAAATTTAGAGTTCTAGTAAGTCCCCTTTACAAACAACTTCTAACATACCGTGCCACTGTCTCCTTTGCATGTTAACTTGAACTTTAAAACACTGTGTGGCTCACTCTGCAAAGAAAAATAATAATATCGTTTTTAGTAACCGATAGTAAATAGTTGTTATACAAAATAATCTAAAGATATACGAGTATTTGAACATACAGGCCATTTATGGTAAGAAATACAACTATGTGATACAAAAATACAATGTTAGAATTTTGTCAACAAACATTAGCTTATGTTATTATGTAAGTATAAGATCAATCAGAATACGCTTGTGTTGTTCTGTGAGTATAAAATCGACCAGAATAAGCTCATGTTGTTGTGCATGATCAATTAAAATACGTTTACGTTATTACATGAAGTAAGATTAATCAGGAAAAGCTTATGTTGTTGTGTAGTGTAAGATCAATCAGACAAAATAACATACTTTTGTTATTTGATCACTAACAAGTACAAACAGCCTAAAACTGCAGTTGTATGTTTTATGATGTATTTACGGTATTGAATATATTAGTAACACGTAGCTTGATCATGTTCATTACTTCCCAGCGTTCTTTTTTTGGGGGGGGGGAGTAAACCACGCTGCTTACGCTAAAATCATGATCTATCAATTAACGACCTTTGATATGTCCAACGTTCTTAGAGTAGGTACTTTGAAAACATGACTTATAGCATGACTATTTTTATTACTTCTAATTTATGGCACCGTTGGGCGTTATATTGTGATTTTGTCATTTTTCGACTATACATCATTAATAACTTGTAATAAGCGTCAGTAATGATTCAAACAACTCGAGATAACAATATTTTTCTCCATCTGAAAGCGCTACTAGAATTAATTTTACGAGTCTTTCGCCACAGACGTTTATCTGGCCAAGTATTCGGTTAAAAATTCGGATGCTTTCATGTACGCGATAGTTGCTATAGCTTAGAAGTGTTTGAAAAAGTAGTTTAAACTGGTTGTTTTCAGGCGTGAGAGGGTTTTGGCCAAACCCATGGAATGCACTTCGTAACAACCGAGTTTACTAGAAAATTGGAACAGTTTTATGTATGGATAGATAAATGTGTGTAGGTAACAACCTGTTTGATGAAACGTTAGCCTCAGATTGACAAACACAACATTTTATCATATTCTGTCATTGTGTTTTTAGTTGTCTAGTGTATTTCTAGTTTTTGTAGTGCACTAACCAAAGATGACAAACAACCGATAACTTATGGGAAAATATTGACTAAAGCTGGTGTTCAAAACGTTAATTTTGTATTTTCACACTGGAAAAAAAAGAGCCAGCTTATGTGAAGATAGTAAATGTATCACAAACGTTTTTAATAAAAGACAACACTCTTTAATCAACGGAGACTCTAAATTACGAAATCAACAACTATTTTTGTAGCTTTGTTGTTTAAACATTTCATTTTATACTTTCAGTACATAGACTAATAGCAATATTAGGTTATACTTGTGTTACTAAGCAACGTAACATAAAAGCCATTGTTGGAACGCATTGTTACCAAAACGCATTGCCTTTTCTGTATATTAGAAGTTGTTAATCTAACTGATATACTACAGGGTATATAATAGGGAGGTTGTACTTGCCTCGTCATATTTTACGGACTATACGTCTATAGTAAAAGAGCATGTTTGTCTGCCTGTGAGTTCTATTTGTAATGTAAGGAACCACTTCTTTTCTATGTAGTTTTTCGTTTGCTTGCCTCATTAAAAAGATGCGCACTCGCACGTGGTTAAGATAAATAATAATAATACCCAGGTGCATACCCTCAGGGTCCACTTAGTATGGGTACAGACTTTCAGGTTTCTAGGTTCTTTCCTCTTGGAGCTATGGCGGTCACACACACAAAGACACGATCTTTTATAAATACAGGCTGAATTTCAGATTGTAGGTAACATCCTAAACTGTAGATGGATTAAGAATATAATCTGATTCGTGAATTACAATGATATACTCTGTAGAAAGTTTCACTGAATTTAATGATTTCCCAAATTATAGGTTGATGACGGGTTAAACGTGTAAGCAGAATACAAGTAATATTATGCATACTATCTCCAGAATACAGTGCTGAGTCTCAGAAATTCAGCAATTTGTCTTCATTGTAGATTAGCTTTTTGATAAATACCGAGTCACAAATTGGAAATAACAATTCCCATTTGGATTAACTTTTACACATTTACTCACAGATTAGAGTTACTGACATACACTCCTGGGCAAAATGTTGCACAAACTGATCCACTAACAGTGGGACTGCCATTACTCACTGGTAAGTGGCATTCAAAGTTGAGAATGATGTCGTCATTTGAGTTTTCTTACAAAACAATAAAATAAGTTAAATAACGCAGCAAATATCATCGTTTTCAATTATAATGTTCCCTTTGTAATACGAATTAGCTGATTGTACAGCCGACACAAAATAATATAATATAGTGATGAAATTATGAACAACTTGTTATACTTATTCAACGGCGAAAAACTTTAGTTGGGAGATAAGCATTGTTTAAACAAGATGATTACTTTACAACAAGCGCAAAAGCATTAGACAGGAGATATGAATTTTTTAAACAAGTTGATACTACATAGCGGACGTAAAAACTGAAACTAGCGAAGCATGAGTCATTTAATAATGAAACGTTAAAAGCCTGCTGCGCTGTTGATGTCTACAGCTGTGGCTAAACGTCTTGCATCACCTCAGAATTATCCATTTTTTGATTCATAAAGTCGAATGAAACCTGCTGAATATGTTACGTTTAAGGGCTGCATGGAGGAACCTGAAGAACACCTCGACCATTCAGTGCCTTATTAAATACATTTCTGAGAGAATTAAGAAAGTCTTGAAAAGGCATAGAATACACTGTAAATACTAAGAATTATTATTATAGATTCCGGTAGACTTTTGCAATATCATTTTATAGTTTATTTGGTTAAATGAAAGATTTAAATTGTGTTCATATATCTTCTTTAATCATGTCTCATTCATTAAATTCTACCTACCTTAATTTTTTAATTTAACTGTTTTATTTTTGGAAAACACTGATTTAAGTATTTTCATGGTATAATTTTCCTTTTTATGTTTCTTATGTTACTTCGAAGAGTACAAGTTCTTTATAGACATTTAAAGTTTAGTAAGCAGCACTTACCCTATCCACCAAATCGTCTAACGATTTGGCAACTTTGATAGCCACAGAATGTTGATCTATTTCCTCGTACTTGAAATATTGGATGTCACTGAGGCTGTTATCAACTGCCTCAATCTCGAACCTCTGTCTTGGAAACACTTGCAAACGAAAAATCTCTTGATCTAGAGAAAAGGAATTCTTATTTTGAAACAAAATGTACTACTGTGTTCTTAGTATTTAAAAATGGTTACCGGCAAAAGATATGTGAAACATTATACCTCACACTAACTTTGAAGAGCTTGAATGTTCATCTTTTGCCAGCTGTTAGTTATTTCAAACACAATTAAAAATATTAAGATCATTGATTTCGTGGCATTAATTTATGCAAAACATTATGTATAAAATATATGAGGAAAATCATTTTATAAAATCATACACGTTCTCTAGTATAGTCGTGATTATTTCCCGAAAAAAAAGAACAAATACAATTTTCACAAAGTTTTGTGTTTAGGTAACTTCATGTGTTGTCTGTTGGATTTCAAATCTTAAACCTGGAATCAAAGTTTCAGATTTCACTAAGAAATGGCAGTTGTTCTAAGTTTTCGGTGTGTATCAAAATGTTATTGGTTTTGTTAAAATGTACATGGATAAAAGTCTTCTGGTAAAGTTAGGGCAAGTTAATGGCTGACTCTCACTTAATAGTAGTGAAGATTTCTTTAAGGATATACATGAAATTTTATTTACTGTAACCCACTATATAACTAAGTTAATATGTTTGTTTGCTTTTGAATTTCGCACAAAGCTACACGAGGGCTATCTGCGCTAGCCGTCCTTA
>NW_013666612.1:258005-264972 GCF_000517525.1 Limulus polyphemus | reverse complement strand
ATTATAATGCCCCACGGCTGAAAGGGCGAGCATGTTTGGTGTGACGGGGATTCGAACCCGCGACCCTCAGATTGCGAGTCGAGCGCCCTAACCACCTGGCCATGCCGGGCCAAGTTAATATGAATGGGAAAAATGACAAGACAAATTCAGACTACCCAAGTGAAAATTAATAATCACAGTTTTTCTTCATTTTCTGATTCTTAATTACCTTAGTAAAATGCATTGTTTGTTGTTCAGCACAAAGCTCCACACGTGATATTTGTTATCTGCCCACCACAAGTATCGAAACCTGTTTTTTTGTGTGTTATAAGCCCTATGGCTTACCGCTAAACTACAATGGGCTAGTAAAGTGTAATAACGCAGCACAAAATGACAAAAGGAAACAAAACAGAGAACGTTTTGTCTAAAGTAAAACTTAAGCTGTAAAATGATGATTTAAAAGGATATACGTGTATAGGTAAATAGACAGGTATATAGAATTGCGACAGATGGATGGAAGGGTGAACAGTTAAAAAAGTTGAATAATAAGCATAAATAAGTTGGTGAAGACAAGTAATGAGATTAGAGGTGAAAGAATATATAATACGTACGAAGAATAGAGAAAATTGGAAAAGATCTTAGAGTGATATTTAGTACAGATAAGAAGAAGAATAAAATGGGGAACAAACGATAATGATGGAAAAGCAGAAAAAATAAATGATACAAATGAACAAAAGAAAAATAGATATATAATTAGGAAATATAATTTGGAAATATAAATGGTAAGGAGGAAGAAGTGGAAGAGATAAATGGTAATAATTTACAATTTGGAGAGGCAGACTACAAAGATGAAAGAAGGAATGAAATTCATTATAAGGATAAAAAAGTGAGAGAGATTTATGTTAATGATAAAGTAACTGGAACGACAGATGATGAGGGTGAAAGAACATAACTTCAAATGTTTTTAGATATAGTTGATAAAGATAGACAGGTGAAATATATGGATGATACGAACAGAATGGAAGAACAGGAAGAAATGAATAGGGAGGTTTGTTTGTTGTAAAGCCCAAAGATACACATTGAGCAAACTATACTCTGCCCACCGCGGGTATCGAAATACGAATTTTAGCGTTATAAGCTGACTAACTTGTTGCTGAGCCACTGGGGAGCAGATAATAAGGATGGGAAGCTGAATAAGTAGCTAGTAGCTAATAAGAATAAGGCCCCCGGTGAGTCAGTGGCAAGTTTACAGACTTACAATGCTAGAATGCGGGGTTCGATTTCCCGTGATGGACAGAGCGTATAGTCCATTGTGTAACTTTTGTAGAAGAACAACAACTACGGTAAGGATAAATGGAAATATTGAAAGTATTTTTCAATAGTTTGGAAATGAAAAGGAGCAGGATTTTGAATATGTATATTTTGAAACCTTAGACTTGTTATGAAAAATATTTGACACCGTTTCTTTATTTTCCATTTATAAAATATGAAATACTTCCAGGATAAACTTGGTTAAAAATAATGTTGTCAAACTTTGTTTTCGATAAATGTGAAACTAACGAATTTAAACCAGGAAACAATTTTCTATAAACAAGTTGCCTCCCACTTGTTACGCTATGATATCAAACTCAGTGATTCAAAATTAAGGAAGCTATTTGCTCATTTCATGTTATAGTATGATCATGCTTCAACTGAGCGACAATTTGTCTAAAATCACTAGAGCATCCCTCGATGACAATGGAGCATGACGTGTATTCAAACACATATATCTCGTCCTTTTGTAACAATGATGTTTTGTAAAATACAGAAAGTTGAGGGTATACGTTGAACAAAATTAAAGTTTTAACTTCCATAATAGCTTCGAGTGTTCTCTAAATTTAGTGTATTTTTTGCGTGGTTTTCACCTAAAACTTTTTAAAAAATTAGTTATTTATCAGATTCTCAATCACACATTAAAGCCATTTTGTAACAGAAGCTGGAATTGAAGTCAAAAGAAAATTGCTGTAGACTCTAACTTAATTCTGGCCACTGCAAACGCTGGGAAAATGTGAAAAATGTTTGTTATGTCAATGTCACTAAAATATCATAACACAAAATATTTACTGTAAAGCGGTAAAAGCAACTACGAAATACAATAGTACTCAACATTTTACACCATTCTCCTCCAGGTGGCTCAACAGTAAGTTTAAGAGTTGATAAGGATAAAATTTTGGATTCTATTTCCGAGGTTGGTTGATTCAGTAGCCTTATGATTAATAATAAAACAAACACAAGAATTTAGTAGCAAGTGATAAAGACATTTAGATAAACTTTATCGAGTATGATAAACTATTTATCATTGTTACTTCTCGTGGGCGATTTGTTATGTTTTTAAACTGAAATTTTCATTTAGTAGTCCAGGTTACTAACGTTCGTGAACTAAAAACAAGAATGAAGAAATAATGCTATACTAATCTTATCGCTAGCTCTTTATCTTATTGCCTTCTTTTCTTTATGTTTAGCTTAATGACTTATTTGATTCCTCAGTCAAACCATTTTGTTATGAAGATCATTTCACTTATTTTTTCAAAAATAGGTACAAAGAAACTTCATTATAAAAGTATATTAAGCTTTTCCCAGACAAAGACCATTAGGAAAACTAGGATAATCCTACTACTATCTATGTTATTGAGCTAATGACAATAGGAACTGCTATTGTTAAACAATGGCGTATTTTGTCTTGTTCTTTTTGAGTAGTTATTTCTCTATCACAAAAACAAATGTATATACTAGCAAAGACCTGCAAAACATTTGCGGTCAAATTAGTATCTTTATCGCAAAACCACTTCTTTAAATACAGGATTTCTAGAATAATACATCTATAAGGTCACTTGTCTTAGGACTAACATTAATTAAGTCTTTATTAAGTACGGACTACATTAGATAAAGAGATAAATTAACACTGTAACTTGTGTACGTTTTTTACTTTAGATTAGTTAGGACTAAACTTTATCGTACTTAATGCTATCAGTAAGTAAATTTATAATGTTATTCTACGCCTTAACGTTAGACCTTTTTCAAAACCCTTGATAGGCTTTTAATATGTTACTGTACAAAATGTCTACTAAATATATTTACATCCGTTGAAAAGAAGTGCGCTCGCATGCGCATTTAGCTAGTATGGTGCGTGCGTATTTTCAGCAGAGATAAAAACTAAGTATCAGTAAAATACATATATAAATATATTTCCTGAAATAATTTGTTAATAGTAAGATTATTTGTTTGTTTTCCAATATTTGCACAGAGCTATTCAGTGGATATCTGCACTAGCCGTCCCTAATTCTGAACTGATAGACTAGAAGGAAGACAACGAGTCAACAGCACCCATCGCCTACTCTTGGACAACTCTTATTAGACCGAATAGTGTGATTTGGCCTTAACCATTATAGTACGATTTATCTATTTATTTGCGGGAAAGGAACGCGAACAAGGACCAGCATGTTAACCACTGAACGTCAAACGCTCAGTCTCTAATAATAAGAATAAAATATAAGATTTTTGACACTACGTTAAAAACGTTATCGTTCATATAAGCACGTACTGAGCTATTAACAAAAAATATATTTAGAGTAACTGTCTTAAACCTTAGACACGTGTGTTTTAATGCAAACTATCTCGTTACTTAGACTTAATGTGTAGTTAATTATGTAACACAAAAATAAAAAAAATTGAAAATTTGGAAAACAAGACAGTTTTATATCTAATGACTAAAATACAAAAGTCAAGTTACATACACTAAAATGAAATTGCTAAAAATGTTTATCTAAACCCAATTAATTGCATTATAATGTGGTTAATCAATGATGAATATTAATAATGGGTTTGTGAATAGTTATAATAAAATTGATTGAAATAAATAAAAAATATTGAAAATAGGAATGCTATTTCATTTTATATTTGAATTCAATGAAAATGTAAATCACAGCCATTATTTTCATTTCTGTTGATAATTTTAATTATGATTTTTATTGATTTCCATTTAATTAAAATACAAAACTAAATATGTTTCTAATTTCTAATTTATTTATCAGTTAAAGCCTACTATAAAGACACCAGTAAGAAAAAAATATTTTTACTAAAGTACTTTTCAGCATGTTTAGTTAACATACAAAATGAAGTTTTTATAGCTGTGCACATAAACCTGGATGTATATTAGCTTCTTGGGAAAAATACAATAAACGTCACAACTCACCTACTGGAATATTTTCTGATACTCGTTCGAATCGACGGTTTTCAGTTAGAGGATAAAACTGGCAAGCTGATAAAATAGTAAATATGTATGTATCAATACGTTTTGTTATGAAGTGAGAAAAATTATACATGGAATTTCTAATGCTTAATGTACTCTAAACAAGTCATAAAAATAGTAAGAATGATACAAGTTAGTCAACATTATATTATAGAATATAGTTATTGAAATGGACATATACTGCTATATCGTTATATCTTGATAGCATTTAAAATGGTTTTGCTGTCAGCTCTTCCATCAGAGAATTTTTCAGAGTATATAGGCTATTACTATTGTTTCGCTTATACATAGATACGATATACACACAGTTATAAGTACTAAAAGTTAACATAAATAAAAGGGTTTCAATTGAATAAAGGTGTATAAAGACAAACACTTTAACTATCTAATACATATATATATGTAACCATGCATAGTATTTGTTTGAAATTATTTCTAAATATACAAAAATATAATTACTGTTCAATTTTTTTTTCGATTTCTTTGGAGATTATAAAATATACTTGAGTTGAAAATTTACATTATTTTTCTGTAGAATCAAGTTTAGCTCATGACATAAAAGCACTAATAGGATTCAAAAACATTAAATAAGAATCAATAAATTTAATAAAGATGTAAACGATATTGTTCAACACTAACGCTGACTTGTATTGTAAACCGAATGTGTTTTATGACGTTAGTTAAGTACTTCATTGGTACCAACATAGAGCACAAAAATTCAGATTGTAAATACTGAACAATTAGGTATGTGATAACTCTGAAAGTCAAAAGTCTTCAACGTTTTACTTGGATAAAAACAAAATAGTAAATGTACATAAATACTTTATTGTTTTATATCATATAAATATATAAACATGTTATATTGTATCATATATACAAATAGACATGTTATATGTTACGTTAAGGTATTCACACACTATCCTGAACGCTAATGATTTTGCATTCCGTTCGTAATTATCTGATAAAGTGCTTTTAAAGTTATTTAATTTCAAAAAAGATTTTTCTTAATTCACTCAAACATTACTGTGTGTGTGTGTGTGCTTCCTTACGTTTCTCTTATTTGCAATTAGGATATTCTATTATGATTTCTCCTGATTTTAAATCCGAGTTTTTACCTTGAACTAATTGTTCGTTAAGTTGCATTCCCTCTATCACATATAAAGGGGCTATAAACCTTCTTACAAATAGCATATTTTATTTTCAGCGCTTATCGATTAATATATTGAGACAGTAAAACAATTCGAAGAAATTTAATGATTAGAAAGTGAAAATATAAGATATTACACTGCAAACTTCTCATTTTATAGCAGCTGTTCCTCAAATTTTATAATATTTGAAAAATGCAAATTTACAAAGCTGGAACTAATATCACGTGCATTACAAAACTAAATAAAATAATTATAGGATCTATAAGCACCTGGCGCAATTGGTGTCGGATATTCAACGCTTTGTAGACAGTGCTGAACAACTAAACGTGCAGTCAACAACTCTTGTGTAGCTGCTAACTTTACAACTAACGACACAAAAGAGTAGTGAAGAGAAAATGAACATACGTTTCGAGTTGAACCTTTCTTAAGAGCATAGAGTAATTAGTCCTTTAAATATATAATATTTACAGTAGGAAGTATCAATAACATAGTTAAACTCTAGTTTAAATCTTTACTTTACTTATAAAATAACACGATAACTACTACTATGGTCTATAATTTATGGCACTGAATAGGCTCATGTTGAAGCCGACAAGTATAATTCTTCTGCGGTACTCTGATTCCTTTAACGCTTATTAAGATGCCCAATCTGAGAAATTAGCTTCTGACTGCACAATACTGATTGATTGTCTTGTTAATAAAAAATATATTATTTTATTGTTTAAAACAATCATTGTATTGTGACTAATCTTCAAAGTAAACTAAAACACTGGCCATTATAAAAGGTTAAGATAGTTAGCATAAATTAGAACCACCGCATAGAAAAAAGTTGTAGTTGATATATTTCCATGTACAGAACACATATATTATGCAGAGTTACAATGCATATTAATGCCAGCGTCCACCTTGCTAAAGTGGTCAACATATTTGTTGAAGAAGAGGGAATTTACCGAATGAAATGACCTGCACACTCGACAAGTGAATATGGGAGTGCACAGCTTGGTCACAAGTAAATAGACACCGCCTTTTCAGAAAAAATTAAAATTTTCAGTCATATTCACATGAATTGATATATTTATAATTTAATTAATATCTAGTAGATCTTCCTTTCGCTTCGTGGAGTTCGTTGATCCTATGGGGCATCGTGAGAATCATCTCGTCAATTTTAGAATGTGGGATTTTCGCCCACTCTTGCTTCAAAACTTGGAATAGAGCGCTCTTCGAAGTTATGGCCCAGAGGTTTTCGATGTGGTTAATGTCAGGAGATTGGCTCGGCCTGGGCAACTTCTGGACACCATTTTCTTCCTGCCACTTTTGGGTGTTTCTAGCAGTGTGACACGGTGCTCCATCTTCCTGGAACAACGTTGTGTTCTTGTCCACGAAACCCGAGGAATAAAGTGGCAAGAGTCCTTCCTTCAATATTTCGACGTATTCGCAAAATTTATGTTGCCAACGCACTCCACTAAGCTTGATCTCCCACCAACCCAAACAGCTCCCCAAATTATCACGCTGAAACCACCATGCTTCACAGTTGGCTACAATCTGTTGAGCC
>NW_013666612.1:230238-257005 GCF_000517525.1 Limulus polyphemus | reverse complement strand
GCATAAATCAGTTAAATAGACGAAAAAGTAGGTGTCCATTTACTTGTGACCACTCAGTGTATATCTAGAGATGGATCTTATGCTGTTACGAGACCTCATACACTATAGATACCCCGAAAACAAATATTAGTGCTAGACTGCCTTACTATTCTTGGAGGCCATGCTCCATGTTGAAATTAAATATTATAAACTGTAAAGATGTGAAACCGCCTTTCTTCAAATGTTAATTTACCAGCCTAGGTTGAATAACTAATTATTTACATGTCAGATCATGTGAGGACCTTCAGATGTCTGATTTGTATAATAATGAACTAAATATTATTAAGTCCATTCACCCTTTAATTGTTTTGTGCAGTGTGCGTGCCTAATGGTTTCTTCCTCTATTTGGGCCTGTGTTCAGTATTTTAGCTCAGTATTTTGTTTATTTTACTCCACTACTGTTTTGTTCCAGGAAACTCAACAACGAGCAATAATCCAAGCATCCTTAACAAACCCATTTAGTGCGCGTTACAGTCCGTGTGTTTCTAAACTATAAATACATACAAGAGTAATGTGTCAGAAGACATCACTGAAATGTCTGTATTTGGAATGACTGTAAAACCTTCATTATTAAATGTTTACTACAGTAAAGAATATTGTCCTATGCGCATTGATCATAGGTCGCATTTATAAAAAAAAAATACCACAAAACTATTATTTAGTTTCTGATTTAATATTGTTTTGAAGCCATTATCACTTTTAACTTCTCTTTTCAAATAGAAATCAATACACTGACAAGTATCTGACACAAACAAGACACAGAACCACCAACTGAACGGTAGGGGTCTCCCAGTACAATTGTTGGTGTGATTAAATATGCTACTGTTGCGTCTTTAATTTATTACCTCAATCAGTAAAACACTTTCCTTATATGCTCTAAAACGCTACAAAAGTTATTTATACTCGATTCATTACTTACTCCTAAATAGTAAATAAATACATCTATTACATTTTGCAAAGGAATATAATCACGTTTAATGTCATTGAAATACAGAGATATGTGTGTTCGTTTTACCAAAATAAACGCCATTAAGGCTTCTCTGTTATTTTATAATCAGGTCTTCTTAAAACCACCTTTCAATTGTAAAAAAAAAAAAACGGCGTGATATTTCATCGTCTCAGTTGGATTGTTCTGTGTCATTTTTCTTGTCTTTTATTACCCACTGGACTCACCACTCCCCAGCACCTAATATTATATTATAAGCCAGAGGGCAGCATAATTATAGGTCTTCCGACAATTTGTGATATGCTCGTGCGCAGTTGCTTCCTAAACACACATATCTTTCACGTTTTTAAATAGGAAGAACATATAACATATCGCCGTGATAGGTTGGACCTTGAACTAATTTTGTTTTAATCCCTCTTTTTCGAGCACCACAGTCCGCTGCTACGCAGCACGTGAGTCAGCAGGTACAGAAAATACATTTGCTACTTCACCATATGACATTCATTGCAATTCTATTCATTCAAGCGTCAAATTCACTTGTTAATTATAATATTAAATGTTATTTTTTCCGGATTACATGTAGTTTCTTGATATTCATGGTCAAGACCTTTCTAATGAACGACAATTGGTACAAAAACTGTATTGTAGTTAGCAAACACCTGTGAACAGAGAGGGCACAGTATACGTCTGGTAAGCGTTCTTCTACCTGATTCCCACAATTAAAACAAATAGATTGTTTCGCTCTCTTGTATAATTGTTTAATATCCGACACCACCCACCCACATACACACTGTAGTTACGGAAACGCGTATCTGAATATCTACCTTACCACTTACTTTCGGTAAAAATACAAACTTTAGGTCTTACGATAACAAACATTTAATATTCTAAAACAAAGTTTTGTTGCTTATTGACATGTTTTTTATAACACCATAATAAACACAACCGATTTCCCCGTATAAATATCGTTTTATATTGATTACTTTTTATCAGTCTACTTTTGAGAACAACGCGTAAGTGATTTTTTATACCAACGTTTCGGGGACTATACAGTTAGCCACCACTAGGGTAAATGGAAGGAAAACGATAACCTGTCACAAATATACATGTATATATGTTTACATTATAAACCAAGCAACAGTTAACAATTCTGTTTATAACTCTGCTTGTATTTAAAATCATTGCATGCAAGAAGTGTGTTAGTTACCATTCATTGTTTAGTATAGTTTCATACCTCAAATACTGCAGTATGGGTATCGAAAACTTGCAATCAAGGCAAGTTGTAAAGAGTTTGAAGTTCTGCAATTTTCCTTTGATCATAAATAACTACGTTATACGTCTTTACACATTAATGAGTATGCTTTTGAAAATAATGAATACACATTAAACGTCTTTACACATTAATGAATATGCTTTTGAAAATAAATACACGTTAAGCATGTTTAAACATTAATGAATATGCTTTTGAAAACAAACAGTTAAGCATGTTTAAACATTAATGAATATGCTTTTGAAAACAATAAATACACGTTAAGCATGTTTAAACATTAATGAGTATGCTCTTAAGAACAATAAATACACGTTAAGCATGTTTAAACATTAATGAGTATGCTCTTAAGAACAATAAATACACGTTAAGCATGTTTAAACATTAATGAGTATGCTCTTAAGAACAATTAGTACACGATATACGTCTTCAAACATTAATAATTTTAACATGAAAAGTAATACTTTAAGTCTGCTTACGTGATGCATTTATCCTTCAAGAAACCCAATGTATCTATAAATGTACATACGTAGACGTTTTCATTTATAATATATAAAGACAGCACCACTCCTGCTGGATAAAATGGCATCTTTAATCATGAACCGAAACACTGAAAATGTTGTTTTAGTTTCAAACTGTTTTGTTTCTTTTTTTCAGGTGACGGTCCGTAGCTTAGTTTAGCAAGCAGACAACACAAAAATATGTGTTATAATGCCCTGTTTAACTATATTTTGTTATTCATTCAGTGTACTGTTATAATGCCCTGTTTAACTATATTTTGTTATTCATTCAGTGTACTGTTATAATGCCCTGTTTAACTATATTTTGTTATTCATTCAGTGTACTGTTTTTTATTATTGGTTTTTGTCGAAATAAAAAAGGCTTATATAGAAGTATTATCGATTACTATAAATAACTTCGAATTTATTACAGTCAACGTAAACAAAAAGAAAAAAATCGCTGGAGAAAAGTTGGAATCTTATGAGTTGAATTTCTTCGATTTCTTGATAAACAGTTCTCGTTCATAAAGATTCTTAAGTATACACAAGGAAACAAGTAGAGGGAATAAATATAACTGCCATAAGAAGAAAAAACGTCAACCTCTCTAAATTATTGTTCAAACCTCGTTTTTTATGGACCTTTTTCTCCAGTTATAAAACGAAGTTATTCTGTAAGTTTTATACATCCGGAAACTAATGAAAAATCGTTGCACTTTAAGATAATAATTTTTTGGATTAAGTGGCCGTTCAATTACAACGTTCCGGTCACATAGAAATGGCGTCACGGATCATGGATGACACAAGATTTGCTGGCAACTCCGTAGGTTCATATCGTTAAAACTGGCTAGAAACTAAACGTGACTTCCAGCATTATTAAATCAGCCTATATCGGGAACTGATTCTGAATGCCCTTTGTAAGTCACTTTTCTATGGCGTTACCATAATAATGCGCACCTCATACTTGACTATGTGATGGTACTTGTATAGCATTGTCAACATAATACTCATTGTTCGTTTTAATCTCCAGAAAACAAAAGGACCGGGTATTCAGTAATTTAACTTGTTATAAAACCATATTATTTTTTATGAAACAACTGCCAAATTACTTAGTTATTTCCGTGACTTTAGAATTATAATATAAATAACACAGCATTTATAAGATATATCGATCATTAATCATTCATAGTGTAAAGATATTTAAACGACAAACTTAAATGAATTAGTAACGAGTTTTATGAATTGGCATACAGACACAACTTTAGGAAAGCAAAGAACTGATATCGCTAATACGTCTGTATCAATCAGGTACAAAAAATATCTTGATTCTTCAAACAACTAAACTTAGAAGTATCGTAATGGTTGTTTATCAAAATGTTTAATACTTGATAAAATAAAAATCATCATTACTTTACAATCCTAACATTATCAAGTATCACCTTCGTTTGGCTGTACTCTATGAGTGCCAGCAACGGATGCCATATCTCTAGTCTATCAGTTTAAATTAGGGATGGCTGTGCGCAAATTGTCCTTTGTGTAAGTCCGCGCGAAATTCTGAAGCAAAAATTAAAGAAAAACCGTAAACAATATTGATAGAAGCACTCGACAGTAAGCAAGTAAAGGCTCGAATTAAGATCTATAATTTGGTTAGATTTTTGTTTTATACAACCTGTTAATAGGGAAAATGTAATCGAATTTGAACTTTACCGTCATTCTGATTTATGTGAGAAATCTCTCAAACTGTCTTATTAATTTGAGCAATTTTGTCAAAAAATATTTTGAGCCTAATTTATAAAAACATCACAAAGGCAAATATATATATTATACCAAGCTAGACCCTTGAGTTGCTTTAAAATTAATGAATAGTAATTATGCTTCAAACAGTTGTTTTGTTCCACGAAATGTATTTTGCTCTGACTCGTGTTTGTCGCTGACTTTGTGAAATATATTTCATATGCAATTAGAAGAAACTAACACAAAAATAGATTATATTCCATTGCTAAAGAATATAATGGATTTTCCGACCATTTATTGACTTTTTACAGTCTCGCGGTTTTATTTTATCAACCAAAAATTGATCCACCTTAGTAAGAGTGATGTAGCCACAATGTGAGAAGTCCTGAGTAGTACAGTTATCTAAAAATAGAAACACTGGTTAGACCTCGGTCAGCATGATATTTTAGTCAGAGTCTGTTCTGTTTACTTAAATGACGAATGTTTTATTAGAAAAAGTAGTTTGAGCAGTTTAATTTTACTCCTGAAGGTAAGGCAGAGTTTAGGTTTAGTTACACTTTACTAGCAGTTTAATTTTACTCCTGAAGGTAAGGCAGAGTCTAGGTTTAGTTACACTTTACTAACAGTTTAATTTTACTCCTGAAGGTAAGACAGAGTTTAGGTTTAGTTACACTTTACTAACAGTTTAATTTTACTCCTGAAGGTAAGACAGAGTTTAGAATCGCAACAGATTAATATTAAATCCAAATAATATTACCCCTTCTATTTAACTTTCTTTCATAAAAAATAATAATTTATTTTTGGTTGTCTCACATTTTTACATCAAATGTAGATTAAAGTAAAGTGTAACTAAACCTAAACTCTGCCTTACCTTCAGGAGTAAAATTAAACTGTTAGTAAAGTGTAACTAAACCTAAACTCTGCCTTACCTTCAGGAGTAAAATTAAACTGTTAGTAAAGTGTAACTAAACCTCAGTGGATAATGGACAGAGAAATGTTTGTCACAAATTAACTCACAATTCAACAGCTTGTGAGGAGTAGTTATTTTTTAATCTGACGTCAAAGTTATTTTACAATTTACAAAACTGTGCTTAAACTTTATTGCGGTATATTTTATTTATAAAGTTTTCTTCTTTTCATTCCATTAATAAATTTTTTTATTTCTTGTTTCTTTATATAGTTTCACAATATTAATTATTTTCAACTGCGTTACTTTTATTGGAATTATATTTAAGACGTTTCCAAGCATTAAGAGAAATCCGTGGTGTTGTTTCTATGTTTCTCTTTGTATCTCCTTACAACAGAATGTTCGTTTATACTCTGTTTGAAAAATGAGCTTTTTGAAAATATACATTATCTTACATCTTGTTTTTAATTTTATTTTTCTTTCAGAACTATTTTTTACATAAAATAACTAATTTCTTACTTCTCTTTTTATCTAAGACTAGTGTAAAAAATTTGTTTATATGAATTCAACAGCTCCATAATTTTCACACGAAAGTAACAGAACAGACACACGTTCCTAGCGGGTAATAAATACTTATTTCAATTAATGACGCCAGTTTAGTTAACACTCGTGAAAGCTGCTATTTTATCTTTAGTTCGATATCTTATTCCTTGTATTATCTTTATCATGCCACTCAGTAAAGTGTGTAACTAGGGATTTTACCAAATTTCACATAAAACCTAATTAACAAATTCTTCCGCAGTCTTATTTTGATGTTTCCTATGAGACTTTATAGTTAACACGTACAGTGCTAATCATTGAAGTGACTTATGAAATCAACAATTTATTAGTAACTATTCCTAGTATTTGATATAACCATTAATTTAGTGCTGTTTTCTATTAAATTTTAACATATTTATTTGTTTGTTTGAAGTTAAGCACAAAGCTTCACAATGGGCTATCTGTGCTCTGCCCACCACGGGTATCGAAACTCGGTTTCTAGCGTTGTAATTCCGCAGACATACCGCTGTGCCACTGGGGGGCTTAACATATTTAAAGTTCAACCATAGCCTGATACAGAAGGTGTTAAAAACAGCAATTTAGGTCAGGATTGTTTGATGATCGCTCAATGTTTTATTATTTTTTAACTTCCGGATACAACTCAAATCCGTAGAAGTATTAAGTAAAAGTAACTATTTTCTGACATTAAAAGATCGTTGAATACCTGTTGTTATTTAGTCTATAAAAAAGGTAACATTTTAAAAACATTATGCAAAATTGTTCATTGAAGCATTCATATGGTCTATAACAAAATAATTGGAGGCAAGTACTGAGAATGAAGCTACATACTAATGTATAACGGACGAGATACACAACACGTGAAACGCTCTAGAACGTTACTTGTTTTATCTGTAGTGAACTTAGCACAGCACGATCTCTTTTGATTGTTTTATTCTTCATAAAATGTATTTAACCCCATAAGCTAACGCATCATCACATTACAGGTTCTTACACGTGACAGGCTTCTGAGAACGTCACGTGTAAAGATTCCAGAATACCACGCAAGGAGTATTTTTCAAATGAATACCAGGAAGCGATTAACAATCCTTTTACATGAGATACAACACATATAAAAACCTTCAATAACATTCTGAACCAGGCATGAAATAATTTCTGAAATACAGGTAACACGAAGATTACTTAACAAACTACTACTTAGGAAAAAAACAACCTGAGATCTGTTAGTTTATAAGCTTTATGCTTTGTCTTCGAAATCCGTCTTTCCATACAAAAGAACAGCATTGTGCGAAAAGACAGTGCCCGGTAGGGGTCGTAAGGATGTTATATAATGGTCTATCACCTCCTGATTTAAGAATATCCAATTTCCGTGCTACGTTAAATACAATATCCGTAACGTTTCGTTAATCTACACGTTGTAAACTACCGCTTGTGATTTTGACTAATGGCTTTTTAAACAAAACAAGAAATTTGGTAATATTTCACATTCACTTTGGATAGTCATTCACAATATATAGACAAATTAACAAAAACTACACTAAACATTGTATGACGTCATTCATGTAAGAATGATGAACACTAAGTTACATACTTGCAGCTTTTATTTAATTTTGTTAGAAAATTATAAAAATAACATTGACTAAAGAAAACTGAATTTTGAATTAATTTTGTTCACAGTTTGTATACAAAATATCTGGTTTGCTTTAAATATCGTGGAAAATATAACGGATTAATTTGCCAATTTTCATTTTAATGGTTAGAAAACAACTGTGCTTTATAATCAACTATTAACATGAAATTCATGCTCATAGCCAGATCTGGAAGTTTTGTTCCAAAGTAGAACTCGTTTCACGTGTAACTTTAATGCCTAAGGACGAAAAAACAAATTCCGAAATATGTAATGGTTTCTTTATCATCGCTGCACATAAACCTTTCCAGTAAGTTTCCTCTACTAAGTAAATGCTATTTTCTCGTGTAAGCACAGTGTTGCAAAATCAATTATATAATGAGAGGCGGAACTCCGGCGGGAGTGGAGGTGTTTGTTCGCATCTCCGAACCTCCCCCTCCCCTCCTCCACTGCTACAGGCTTGACACTGATTGTGATTTATAAAAGGAATAACAATCGTGTGATAGAAAGATCAAGAAAGGCAGATAATCAATGAACAAATTGTTTATATCACTTATAAACAGCAGACGACATCAATTTAAATTGGTTCTCGACAAAAGCCATATACTATTCTGCAAGTAAAATATTAAGAACATAAATTAGTTTCAAAATAAAACTGTTACTTCCGACTTTTTAAGAACTATATCATTAATTTGATTGTTAAGAAAATATCTGAATGGAAGTCGATTCAGATGAGTTAATTCAAAGACAGATGAGGCTTCTTTATCTTGCATATTTCATCCTTGTCCCGAAGGCTTGAAGAAAAGAAAGACATTGTCGAAGAACGTTTCTAAAACTTTACCAAATAAACTGTATGATAAGCTTATTGTGTCTCAATTCAGGATAGAAAAAACACACGCAAAAACAGCTCTGGACTTAAACATGTGTAGATAGGATGATTACAAAACGTTTAAAGAATTGAGGACAAAATAAAAACGATTGTACGTTTCACAAAAACTTCATTTTTCAACGACCATGATTTCGCCAGGTACAGATGATGCCTTTACTGGCAAATTGTGGTCATTAATGTGAAACGCACAATTGTCTTTGTTCTTTCCTCAACTCTGTAATAATGAAGTTTCACCGACGATTTCAAGTATCAATTATACTATTCTGCAAGTAAAATATTAAGAACATAAATTAGTTTCAAAATAAAATTGTTACTTCCGATTTTTTAAGAACTATTCACTGGTAATTCAGTGTTATAAATATATTTCAGTAAAAGACTGATGCCACAATATACCCAAAGCTTATAATAATAAAAATATCATCAGTTTTTTATCCTTGTGTAATATTTCTGTAATTTGGGAGATATTATATTATAAAAGAAAAGTTATTATTGAAGTGAATCTGGTAAGTAGTGTCATCTGAAGAAATTATTAACAGTTCATTCCTTTGTCTCTTGAAGGTGATGCTTTGGAATACATAACAACTCAAATGATTAAAATCAAGAGCTGCTGAGAGCCAGATGCAGATCTCTTAACTCATCACCATCGTTAAGTATTGTGTTCTCTTAACTCATCACCATCGTTAAGTATTCTGTGGTTAGTTTCATATATATATATATAGATCAGGGAAAGCCAGTTTGACTCTTGTATCATATAGCTATTTCGTTACAAGAGGATGAGGGTATTTTACAACATTTTGATTCGTGTAGTAGGAAGTTCTTCTTCAAACTAAAATTGTGCATAAAAGAGAGCCCTCAGTCACATCTAAAAACATGAATTCCAGCGAACACAAGTGTTTATGCACGTGATCGCGTGTCACGTTACTGCAGTCGAATACATGATTATAGCTGCACGTGAATTGGAGGTCCGGGAAACGCGCCGAATTACCTTAGTAGTTCAAGGAGGCCCAAACCTTGTCAAACCTCTAAGCCCTGTAAAGCAGTAGCATTGGCTTTTCAGGTACTTGTTTGTAAATGGCTCACAGCCAGGTTTTTCAGCAGAGGTTGTGACGGTGAAAAGATGATCAGGACGCTCCTTTGTTCTAGAACAAACCTCCAGAAAATGTGTCTTAAAATGTTTTTAATTTTCATATCATATCTCAGCAAATAAAGACTGTAATGCAAACAGTTTAAACAAAAACACAAATGTCTAAGAATAACAATTCTAGAATTGCATAAATGTGGTTATTTAGTTTGTCTGTTTTGAAATACCTATAGCTCAAACATATTGAGAATAACAAAAGAAAACAACAACAACGAAAGTTGAGTAATTAGGTGATTACTTTTCCAGTACCAATACTCTGTAATCACATTCCACAGATTCTCTCACTGACTACATCAATAAAAAATGTGTTTTCTCACAAGAGAAGCTCTGATTTATAAAGCTTATATAAGCTTGTTGTAGCTCAAGAATTTGAATACAAAATATTATTTTTGTTTATTACATTACACTAAATAAATGCCTGTCAAAACTGTAATACTAATTTGACTAAAGTAGTATAGCGAATATCTGGACATAATTTTAAACAGATTTAAGCTCTTTAAGTGTTTTCTTATAATGTTCGTAGAAACCGGATAGTTTTGGCTTTGAATAAACTATTTAAGAAGGAAAAAAAGAGCGTTTGTTTTAGTATATTTATGAACATTTCCGGGATGTAAGCAGCTCTATTTAGTTTTTACTACTTTATATTTTTGTACTGAATGCGCTGAAGTAACAATTCAGTTTGCATAATCTATAATCTTGTTAAAAAGACTCAAGCTAATTGGAGCGAAGAATATATCATCCTAGTTCACATGCACTGCATTTAATGAAAATAAAATGTTCAATAATAATATGTAAAAACTATGTAAGAATTCCGTTTTTCTCGTGAAATTTAGAAACTGAATTTGTAATTTCCGTTGGGTTTAGTCAAATGCAAAAATATATATACTACTTCAGCAGTGGTGCATAAAGTGATAAAACTGTAAAAGAAATATCGAGAATAGATCAGGAAGGAATGTAACTATAGTAATCTGATTATTCATTTCTAGATTTGTGAGTTATGATGGGAATGAGAATGGTCTGATTATTGTACAAAAATGACTATAAGGTTCAGCAGCAAGAAAACAGTTTTCATGGATAATTATGATGTCAGTATAGTTGATACAGTTTTTATTAAACGTGAATATATCAACTCTTCTGTATGTGACAATGAAGATATGAGATAAGTTAGCAGAATGTTTGATTAATATAATTTTTTCGTAGAATCTGTAAAATAATTGTTTATTGGGGATATATGAAATCGGGTTTTATGTATAGCGTTGCATAGAAATGGTACATGGAAAGGTAGATAAGTAAATATGGAGATTTATGTGTTAGTTGATCAACTTTTACTACATCAAGATCATTTGTCTAATGAAAATGTTAACTGTTTCTTAATTTATCATCATCTACAAAATAAGTGGTCCCCCAGTGGCACAGCGGTATGTCTGCGGACTTACAACGCTAGAAACCGGGTTTCGATACCCATGGTGGGCAGAGCACAAATAGCCTATTGTGCAACTTTGTGTATAACTACAAACAAAATAAGTGTAATATGTGCGTCAAACAAACAAACAAAATAAGTGTAATATGTGCGTCAAACAAACAAACAAAATAAGTGTAATATGTGCGTTCTCCACACGTTTATAATTATAAGTGATATTTTATCACAGTTTCTATTCTGAAGAAGATAATAGAGTAAATGTATTACTGTTTTATCGAAATGCTACACAATAGGTTGTCTGTCCACCGCAGGTATCAAACTTCAGATATTAGCGTTGTTTGTCCGTAAACTTACCGCTGACCAACCAGAAGGTTATAGAGTAATTATTTTGATGAAATCAAGTCGACTCTGAACTCTAGGACAATTAGAATAGTGTTTTTTGTTTTAAAGTAAAGTTTTATAACGCTTACTAGATAATTAAAGTAATCTGTCATTTATTCGTACAACTCGCCAAATAAGTCTTAAAGAAAGCTTATAAAATTAAAAGAGCTATACAAAGAATCACTTGAGCTAAATTTGGTCCTTGAATATTGTGTTCTACATGAAAGTGGTCACATTTTACAGTGTTTTGTTAAAACGTGCACATTGAGTAGGAAAAATCATTACTTAAAAATGAGGAATGATACGAAAAACTAAACCGTTAAAGCAGGCCTATATACAAGAGTATGACACTTGCTATGTCACTTGTTGTGTAAGTAGCCTATGTTAAAAAAATACATGTTTTATATTTCCATTCCTCATTATATTCATATGAGCTCAAACAGTTGTCTTCTGAAAATCGTACTTAGAGATAGAATATTCGAACTATTCAAGTGCGTATGTATAAATTTCACACTTGTACATGGTTAATGTTTTATTGCCACTAAGTCTTGAGAGAGCTGTAAAAATAAAACACAAGAACGATATTAAAAACCATATGAAAAAACACCTACATAAACGATTTTTACACTGATGCAACTCAGTGAAATAAACGAGGCAGCTTTTAGCAACAAAGTTAGAAAAAATATAAACTTTACTCTCCAGATGATAACGTTTATTATTTATCTGGGAAGTAAAGGTCGTTTTTATTGCCAAAATGTTTAAATCCCTCCAGTATGCTCTACACATTCTGAAAAAAAAAATTTCCATCAGTTAACCGAATCCACGGTAGTGTTTCAACAACTATATTTTCCAACTACTGATTTGAAATTTTCACGAACAAAAGGTCAACACTACTAACAATATGTGTCCAAGAAGCGTAAAATAAAACAAGTACTTTAGGTGATATTGTAAATTCAAATCTGTGTCAAATAATATTTTCACAGTAACAAGCGGAAGTGATATCGTTAACTAGGACTAAAACGTCTCATTTAAGGACTTTTCAAAAAATATCGGTATTTATCAGGCTAAGACTACAAGTGTGTAGTAAATAATGAATTTGAAAACTGAGCAAATTAACAATGATATACATATAGTTATATCTATATATTTTTGTGTGTGATTCGGAAGGTTGTTGACCTTACTTTTTCCCTATAGAAAATTACGAGTATATTTTGTACATGGAAAAATAAAAAATGCGGTGCTTTCCACGGATCAGATACGTTAAAGTTGTTAAAAGCAAAATTGCTGTCTATTAGTTTGTGCAGATATATCATTTTACGACGAAGTATGTGAGTCTCACAAAAATGTAGAAACTACAAGGACGGTGTGTTCAGTTTTCAGAGAAATCCAGAACTACATGTGTTTACATACTTATTTACTACTAAACAGGTCCTGCTGGATCCCAATCATGACGACCCTAAATCATTGTTAGTTTGTAATGTGGTTATAGGAATATGATTATCATGTCGAAATTATGCACAACTTGCTTTTCCACAACTTATTTTAGACAGTTAATATGGTATCGCAATCATCACATGGCTATAACTTGATCCAATAAATGACATGTATTTTAACAGTTGTCAAACAAACTCTTCTTCTAGATAAACCAACCATCTTTCCTGGAATAACTTTTATGCTTGGATAAAGTTTTTAATATAAATTGTCGAATATTCCTTGATTGTTATACATGTATAAAGTTTTCTAGGTAAATTGACAAGCTTTCCAATTTATCTAAAAAAACTTTGTTCAGGCGTAACAGTTACTCAAGACAAATTGGCCAACTTATCTATAAAGCTTTATCCAAGCATCATAGTTATTTAACGAAAACTGATCCATTTATCCAGAAAACTTTATCCAAGCATAACAGTTACTAAACAAAAATTGGTCAATTTAACTTGAAAACTATATCCAAGCATAACAGTTATACACGGAAAGCTTGTCAATTTACCTAGAAAACTTTATACATGTATAACAATCAAGGAATATTCGACAATTTAACTTGAAAACAATATCTAAGCATAACAGTTATACAAGGAAAGCTTGTCAATTTACCTAGAAAACTTTATACATGTATAACAATCAAGGAATATTCGACAATTTATCCAGAAAACTTTATCCAAGCATAAAAGTTATTTAACGAAAACTGATCCATTTATCCAGAAAA
Organism: Limulus polyphemus; assembly: GCF_000517525.1. Classification (NCBI taxonomy): domain Eukaryota; kingdom Metazoa; phylum Arthropoda; class Merostomata; order Xiphosura; family Limulidae; genus Limulus; species Limulus polyphemus. Next base: position 243,396 of record NW_013666612.1, on the reverse strand, counting down.
CTTTATCCAAGCATAACAGTTACTAAACAAAAATTGGTCAATTTAACTTGAAAACTATATCCAAGCATAACAGTTATACACGACCAATTTTCCCTGACTAAATGTTATACTTGGATAAAGTATTCTAGATAAATGGATCAACTTTACTTGAATAATTCTTATGGTTTGATAAAGTTTTATAGATAAATTAATCAACTTTCTTTGAATAACTTTCAGGCTTGAACAAAGGCTTTTAGATAAATTTTTCGACTTTACTTCAATAACTGTTATCCTTTGACAAGTTTTCTAAATAAATTGATCAACTTTATATGAAGAACTGATATGAATAGATTTCGTCACCTGTTACATTCTTCACGATTATTGCACATGTAGTTCCGAAGGAAAAACAGAACTGGATTTATTCAGTAACAAAAGTACCCAACTAAAGTAAATGAAGTAGTATGAGCCTATGATTTATACGTCAAAGAATATATTTCGCGTCACAAGACAGAAAAACCACATGTGACATCGGGAGGTAAAATTACTTTAAATTATATTATGGAGAAGTATATTTTAATGAAGCAAAATAAAACATATTATGGCGTATAAGATATCGCGAAACAGAGTTTGTTCCAAGTGTTATTCTTGTTATCTTACTGCAAAGTCATACAATGAGCATTGTCCACTCTGTCCACCGCGACGAATCAAACCTTTTTGTGAACCAGCCTTACCCACCGGGGGACTTAAGTATTTCTATATAAAATGTATCAACTATAACTGCTCACCCAGTTTGTTTCAGTTTATAGTACCCCATGCTGTTCTGTAAGTCTCAAAATGGTGTTAAGGTAACACTGCTATTAAACTTTCTTTCTTGTTACTAGTCCCTGAACGATTACTTGTATATTAATTATAGGGTGAATTTCAAAACACTTTATACATTGAATAAAATGGTCAAGATAGTTTTTCAATTGAACACTTCTTGATATTATTCAATTATTGAACACTTTAATTTCATTAGAACATTTGCCTGCGAGTTTCATGTCCACATTTCTTGTAGCGACTTTAATGTGTATTTAAAGTAGAAGTATCTTATAAACTCCATCTTTGAAAATGTGGTTGTTTTTCTAGTATCGTGTAGTAAACCTAAAATCTAGGCCTGTCGTTAATACAAAAACCAATGCTTATCAGGATTTACCTGAAAAAGTTCATGGTAAGGGTTTATCTATCACGTCTTAATTAGCAGAGTGCTATGAACAGAAAATTGACCATATTCTTCAACAAGCTACGTAACAAAGTATGTTTATTAGCGCATATAATAGACAAACCTATGCTTTACTTTTCATTGTGTTAGTTATAGTACTTTGATCGAATTGATTCACGTATAAAACTCGTAGTAATGCTTTCAGATGTATTTAATAACGATACATATATTTGTCACGAATAGTATTGCCTAATCATAGTTTATATAAATGAATGTGTCAAAGAAATATTATAAATAAATGTTTAGTGCCTAAACATTTTCATAATATCAGTTTTTAAGGCTTTCACTTTTTCTCCTGTCCCACATTATACATAGGCGTTGATCGTTTTATAGGATGACACACGCCTAACTTACAGACAGGAATACAGGTGGCGCTTTACAAGAATTGTAGAGAAAAGTTTATGAGATACAAACACCCTGTTTTTGGTTTTAAAAAAAAAACACACCAAGAAACAAGAAAACGTGTGTAACCTATTTAAGAACAATAATTTAACGACAGTGTTATAAACGATAGAAATTCATGTTTTTCATATAGCCTTTTTACATTTCAAGACTTTACTACTTGATTAACGCATTTATTTGTGTCAATCTGGCTGTAAGAGAGACAATAACCGTGATGACAGAAATGATCCGTAATGGATGTTTTAAACGTGAATAAAAAATGCTTAAACAAGTATTCAAATAACTCCAAATACGTCTCCTTTTTGAACCATTTTTAATGAGTTAAAACGTTAATGTTGGTGACGCATATTTGGATATTACTACTGTTAATGTCTAGCACTTTCTATATAAACTTGTTCTTTATACACGATTCGATATAGTGTTTTATTACAAGTGAAAAACACGACTAAAAACCATATGGTAAATTGTACAGAATATTTGAGTGGTTTGGAAAGTAAATTATAAGCTTCTTTAAATAAAGATAGAAATTATAAAAGATGGGCATTAATAGCAAAAGTAGAGAGTGTTTGTATTGACGATTTTCTTTATAACTGTTTGTCAGTTAACAGTTTCAGTAAGCTTATTCATTTCAAAATGATTCCTCAACTTAACATAGCTTTTGGAATATATTGTATTTCCTTTTTACATGATAACTTTATGAAAATATTTAACCAGTCCAATATACAAAGTTCTAAAAACTAGTTGCAAGTCATAATAACAGAATGCTCTTGAATTGTACTTATTAACTTATTATGTCATCAGTCTCATTCTCCACGCAAGAGAATTGAGAGTTTAAAACCCTACATGCGTATCCTAAAAGAGTTTCAAACCATTGTAACGACACTAACATTTTTAGTTGGCAATTATTCTTTCTTTGCTTTTAGTTGAATCATTGTTTGTGACTGATATAAATATCTCGTTTAGGTTTGAAAGGAAAATACATTTCCAAAAGACTAATATTTAATATTTTATTTAAATTGATTCTTGGATTTCTTCCGCTTTCATTTTCAAAATACTCATGCTCAACTGCTTAAGTTAGTTATAAAATGTGAAACTCTACAGTAGTAACATACTTGGTTAGTTTTATTTAGCACAGGAAGTCCACTGTACAATTCTATGATATGAATATTATTTTACTATCATAGCATATGAAGAGTTTTCTACTAGTGTATGATATTTGATTAATCTGCATGTCAGATAAAGACCATCGTCTCTTGTACCATACGAGAACCACCGAACTATTTGTTATATAGAATATAAAGCTTGTCGTCTGTATATTATTTTCCTTGTGAACCACCGTACTATCATAGAATACTAAAGCTAACCTCTATCATTTCATACAAGACCAATCGTACTACTGTTCTTTATAACGACATCAAGCTTGTGAATATTTATCAGATAAACAAAGTTCGTTAGTACTGTCATGTTTTGATCGTGATTAACTATGTCGACATTAAATAAAGTTTGGTAGGATAATTAATCTACAAAACGTTTACCAAAACTAAGATGAGAGATCACGTTTAATCAAAAATCGTGCAAGACCTAGATTGTCAAGAAACTTGTTTTTGACAATTCCACAAGAACGAGTGTCCTTCATCTGGTCACGAGGATATGCACACTTCACGATGAAATGATATGACACACCCCCGCTAACGTTTGAAGTTTTGCTATTAATTTTCCCCTTCAATATATCAACTGGCAATGATCAAATGTTAAAACATTAATTGAATTAGTTGACATTTCAGTTCACATTTTGCTTGCTTTATTCTTCGAAGCTTTGTAATCAAAGAAATCAGCACATTCAGGGTTTTTTCGTGAAAATGTTTCTAAAGTAATGCAAAACATTCACTACGAAAGAAGCAGTGAATGCTCTAGTAGAGAACGACAAAGTTATCATAAACTGATTTAACACTAGAGAAGTTACGCTTAAATAGAAATGAACGCAACAAAATTCCAGAATGTGTAAAACTGTCAAATATCAGATATCTATTTCAATCACGCACATTTAAACGAGGAAACAGTGTTTCGGCTTTCTCAGCTTTATTCGTGCAATTAAACTTCAGTTCATTCACAAAGAACCGTGAAAAGAAAGTATTGGTCGTAACATCTTTAAGCGATAAATCAAATCTGTTATTCCTTTTGTAACGCATTAGTTTGGGAAAACATAATCATGGACAATATTGTATACAGATCTATTTTATACGTATTATATTAACTCTATTACAAAAAGTAATATAACAACAGAATATCTAAATGTTAAAAGGACAGTTTGTATCATCGGTTAAATTAACGACTTGAAGCCGAATGAATGAAATCTTTATTGAATTATATGTTACCTATAACTACGTTAAAACTGGTCACAGTAATTTTGGTTTAATTTTAATTGAACAAAAAGTGAGCTTGTCGTCCATGTCTCGTTGTTTCCTAGCGGTAAACTTCTAGGTTTATAATGCTAAAGTTCTCGGTTAGATATCCGCGGCAGACACAGCACAGATAACCGATTGTGCAGTGTTATTATAAAAAACCACACTAAAAACTGTCTTTGATTAATATTAGAGTATATCTTAAGGTTTTAGGATTTCTGTAAGTTCAACCTAATTCATTCGTAACGACGTGGTAAGTTTAAGGCATACTAAATATTTTGATAATTCTGTGTTTTTTCTTACATTATTATTTTACACAGCATTTGACATAAGCTCTGCTGGTATTCATTCAAAGTGATTTTTGGGTGAATTCAAGGGAATAATTGAATTATATGGTCAAGTTATATCTTAAATGATATACTAGTCTAAGTCCGGTAAGGCAGTGCTGTTTCTATTTTAATCATAATTGTAATTGATAATTATATATATGCTATGACCGATATCTTGGTTTACGGTGAAACTATCTCAGTAATTACTGTAAGGTTGTGACAGTCGGATATTAATCTTTGTCATGGTTACTAACTGCTACTATTATGTAAGCCTAGTTATTAACTAACTTTTTATCACTAAATTCTAATCATAAATGATTTTACATCTTATATTCGGCTGTTAATTTAGTAGGACAAGTGTAGAACACACCAGCATTTCCAACAAGAAGACAAAGATCGAATCCCGGTCACTTGTCACTACATGAAGCAAATTGGCAGCCGAAAAGTAAGATATTAGCTAGTTTGTATCTAGTGATAATAAAACTTGTAGTTAATAATGAGACATACGTACTCATGCAGGCTACTAGCCACGATAACGATAACAAATTAGAAGAAATTGTTTTGTTATTTCAAAGCACTCTCAACACTTTAAGTTCTTATAGCCGTCTTACTTTCCATTGTTATAAAGGTTTAAATGTTATGTTCATGACAAGTGAAGTTGGTTTTAACACATAAACAATTTCTATTGATTTTTTAAAATATAATCAGGTTGATTTTACATTGGCAAGGAATATAAGTTTCATTTTTAATAAACACAGCGTCTTGTTACTCCTATTAGTTATCTGCTTTGGCTGACAGTAAACCTCTTGTCATCAAATCAAACAGTTAGGATTATTTTTAGTTTTCATCATTCATATTTTGCAGTTATCTGGATTGAAGTTCATAGTAGTCAGTATATTTGCTTAAATTATCACGAAAAAGTATAGCATATTGCATACAAATCAACCAATGATAGAATTATATACAATAAATGAAGGACATTCCCTCAGACATGTTTCACAATAAATATTTCATGATTGCAAAGCAATATCTACACGTTTATGCAAGTTTCAATAAACTACAACCTTCAATGTTTCCCTCTCGTAAAGCTGAGATTTAATATTACGTTCGTGACAAGTAATGTTCTTAATATGTATTAATATTTAGAATTTATTTTTAGGTCATACATTAAAAATTCCATACGTCTAGTTAATTAATGATATAACTTTTATCTAGCCTTCGATGCAAATGTAATTATAATAAGAAAAAGTTAAGCACAACGATTAAAAATATTACAATACTTACAAATAAACAACAACAACAGTCACTAATTGGTAGAACGTGACACATTTACCATTGTTGGGCTGAATAAAACTTTGTGTAGATTTGCCTCACATTAACACTTACAATACTTGATATCTTTTCGCTTCCTTCACGAATAAAGTATCTATTTAATACCTACTGTTAAGTTCTTGAAAAAGTTTTGTTCTTAACGAGGCCTAGGGAGGGATTTCGACTGAGTTATGAAAATAGAAATGTTATCTACTTCATAAAACCTAAAGTTAGTGAAAGATAGCAGACCTAGAATATTACTTGTGAACAATGTGAAGCTCAATTAATGACATAAACAAGAAACTCAAAAGTCTAGAGACCACTCCATATTTTGAAAGTTCCAAAAGACGCAGTATTTCAAAGATTCATTTTGTTTAAAATAATGACGTTAAAAGTGAAATAAGGCAGCAGAAATTCATCCAGGTATTTATTGAGGTCTTTAATCAGAATATTTTGACCATTGGTCTGATAATCAGCTGAAGTTCAAATTCCAGTAACTTTTTGCCACAGATGCATTACTCGGTCAAATAAGTAACGTAGCCCTACATATAGATAATATAGAGATTATAAGCATACTTAGCTCTTATAAGAATATGAAATGGTATAGCTCTTCGAACCAAATAAAACAACAAGACTGAATTTTAGAAAACATAATAATAATCAGTAGTAACGAGTTCTTTGTATATAGAATTTCAATATTTCAATATAACTTTCTGCCTCTTGAATAAGTTGTAATGCCAATCTGTTATGATATTTACATTGCGTGTGTAATACAAGTAGGTGACGATACTGTAGGGTTAGTAATACTTTTTTCTTTTTATATATTCCTGTTCAAATCCATTACGTTACTAAACATTTACTTTTATCCTTATAAAACTCCCGATCGCTTACTTATCTAACTTACTCTAACATAATGGAACCAAAATAACAAATACATACCTTTTTTTCAGAATTAAGTTATACAAAAGGCAATCTATAATTTTGAATGGATAGACTAGCACCCACCGCCAACTTTTGGACTACTGTTGTGTGACCGAATAGTGGGATTTGACAGCCACCCATATAGCGCACATAATTCCCCGAAAGGTGCGTTTTTGTGGCAATGGGACGCGAACAACGATTCTTTGGATTCACAGTCCTGGAATGCTAACACTAAACCTGCTTAACCCATTATTATAAGACTATTTTAGTTGCCGCAGGGCAACCTGGATATGGGAGGTTTTTTTTTGTTTGTTTCTTTGTTGTTAAGTGTAAAGTTACACCATGGGTTATTTGTGCTCTGCCCACCATGGGCATCGAAACCTGGTGGGCTGTTTCACTGGGAAAGGGCGTGTAATAGTTGATGTAATGATGAGAAAGGAAATTCATGCTCTTTCTATACAGTAGACTAAGTGCAAAGACAAGGGTGTAAGAGGGCTGGGAGAAGAATATAAAGTATACTATTGCAGTAAGAATACAAGGCGAAATGGAGTGGGATTAATACTAAATAAAGAATTCAAAGAGAAAATAATTAAAATACGAGGCATAAGTGGCAGAGCTATGATGATAATGGTGATGTAGTTATAAGCTTGATATCAGTGTATGCTCCACAACAACGTGGTCAGGACAAGAAAAAAGAACAATTTAGGGAACATCTTGAGAAGATGGTCAGTAGCATACTACTAACAGAAACAATTATAATTGGAGAAGACCGAAACTGTCATATTGGTGAAAGACAAGATGGTTTTCAGGGTGTGCATGGGAGACAATGGTATGAAAACCAAAATATAAAGAGGGAGAGAGGGTTCTTGAATTGGCAGAGGCTTTAGATTTATATGCCCCCCCCCCCAGTGGCACAGCGGTATGTCTGCGGACTTACAACGTTAGAAGCAAGGTTTCGATACCCATGGTGGGCAGAGCACAGATAGCCCATTATGTAACTTTGTGCTTAATTCTAAACAAACAAACAATTAGATTTATATATTGCTAATACTGGATTCCAGAAAAGAAAGAAACATTTAATTACGTATAAGAGTGGTCAGCATGCAAATCAAAGTGACAAACAAACAGGTCAAAAGAACATTATTAATTGTAAGGTGATACCCGAGGAGGAAATAGTGAATCAACATAAGCCGTTGGAAATTTATATAGATACAGAGTGATAACAGAATCAATAATGGCAAATAGGAGCTAAATCAAGACATAGAAATTAAAGGGGAAAATATTAATAAAATTCAAAGAAGAAGTGACCAAACAAAGACAAAAAAAAAAAAATGCAAGAGCAGTTGAAGGAAGACACCTGGATCAGGAATGAATAACTATTACAGTTTCATTAATGCAGACACCTGTTAAGGATTGTGAGTATCAAAAGGAAGTAAAGAACAAAATAAAGATACATAGTGGTGGAACGAGAAAGTACAAGAAGTGATTAAAGAGATGAGAAGAATATTCAAAGAGTCGCGAGGAAATGAGAACAATACTTTCACGTATAGAGAAGCTAAACGGAAGGCCAATAAGGCAGTGGCTATAGCAAAGAATGAAGTATGGGAGGAATAGTACAGTAATCTGGAAACGCCTGAAGGTTTGTTTTGAATTTCGCACAAAGCTACACGAGGGCAATCTGCGCTAGCCGTCCCTAATTTAGAAGTAAAAGCCTAGAGGGGAAAACAGCTATTCATCACCACCCACCACCAACTCTTTGGCTACTCTTTTACCAACTAATAGTGGGACTGACCGTAAAACTATAATGCCCCACGGCTGAAAGGGCGAGCATGTTTGTTGAGGCGGAGACCCCACGAAGTCAAGCGCCTAACCACCTGGTCATGCCTGGCCCCTTGAAAGTGAACAGATGGTATATGAAATCGCTAAGTCTAGAGAAAGAACATGAAGAGATTTTGAAGAGCACAGATGGGTCAAGAACTGTTAAGAGTGAAGAAATAAAGAAAAGGTGGAAAAGAGTTGAAAGTATAACATGAAAGAGATGATATAAATGACGCAGGTAGAGTTCAACGTCAGTGTGAGAAATAAACAGATCATCAAAAGGAAAAAGGTAAGGAGAATGGTCCATCTGAGGTGACAGTTGAGATTATTAGACCTGTAGGTGAAGAAGAAGAAGTGTGGAAGATCTTGAAGATAGTATGTGATGTGGAGAAAATTCCAGAAGACTGGAACAAGAGTACAATAGTACCTATATACATAAACAGAAGCGTGATGCATTGGAATGTGGTAATTATAGAGGTATTGAGCTAATTGAGCATATACTTAAAATCTTCGAGGGGATAGTTGAAGAGCGGTTAAGGAATCATATCAATAGATGAGAAACGGTCTTGTTTTATGCCAAGAAAGGGTACTGTTGATGCAATATTCATTAAAACACAGTTGAAGGAGAAGATCTAATAGAAAAATGGAACATTAGAATGGTGTTTTGTGGACTTATAGAAGGCGTATGTCAGGGTTCCAAGGTAGACTGTTTATTGTTGTTTAAGAAAGAAAGGGATTCTGGGAAGAAACATTGTTCGAATGTTTCAAGGAATGTCTGAAGGTTCAAAGACACTGGTAAGAACAAAACGAGGAGATACTGATAAATTCGAAGTAAAGGTAGGATTGGGTCAAAAGTCAGCTCTTAGCCCATTCCTTTTTATGACAGTAATGAATGTCCTTTCAGGAAATATCAGAAGAATAGAGCTGTGGAAATCGTTAATTCCTGACGATCTAGTGATTACGTCTAGAAGCGAAAAGTGAGATATAGATTGTGGCAGGAAAATTGGAGAGAGGTGGATTTAAGGTAAATACAGAGAAGACGGAGGCTATGGCAAGTAGTAAAGGATAAGAGCAATTGGTGGAAATAGAAAATAGAATAGATAGGGAGATACCCAAGACAGATAAGTATAAATACATTGGGTCACATCATGAAAAATGGGGGGAAAAGGAAAGAAATTGAAATCCATTCAATTTTCATTGTGGAACTTAGAGATAACGGTATTTTTTTTCTTTGTACCTGTATCTGGGGAATGCAAACTGGAAGTAAGAGAGAGAAAGTAAGGAGTGTATAGCAGAAGTTTAAGAATATTTCGGGAATTGTTTGTGTCAAGAACATCCAAGGGAATTGAAAAGTGTGATTTATAAGAGAATAGTTAGGCTAGTTGTGTTATATGGAGCAGGGACATGGGCACTGAGAAAGAAAAAAGAAAGTTTGATGGAAAGGAGGGAAATGAATGTTACATTGGGTGAAAGGAATGTCTTTAAGAGATATGATTAGAAAGTGGACTGGGTATGTAAGATATCAGAAAAAGCACGTGAAGCTAGATTGAGGTGATATGGACACGTGGAAAGAAGGAGGTGGTGGGAGTAACCCAGTGAGAAGAATATTTGGGAAAGCAGTTGCAAGTAGACTGATTAGAGAACGTCAAAAACTGAGATGGAAAGATAGGATAGATCGAGACATGAGAGAGAGACAGGTGTAACGATGAAGAATGCAGAGGATATAAATTATTAGACAAAGATTTCCCGAGCGGCCGACCCCAAAACTAAATGTGATTAAGGTCAAATGAAGAGGAGGAAGAAGAAGATTGCTGAATGATGTTATTTGCTCAAGAGGAAACTATAAGGTAATGAAATTGGTAGTTCTGCATAGGTTGAAATATTCAAAAACAAAAGTCGCAGTATGAGAGTTGTTGCTTTTTTTTTGCACTGGAAATGAGAAAAGAAAGGAAACCATTCAAAGACTAATGCCATAAATAGTTACAAGTTGGCCCGGCATGGCCAGGTGGTTAGGGCACTCGACTCGCAATATGAGGGTCGCGGGTTCGAATCCCCGTCACATCAAACATTCAGTTGTGGGGGCGTTATAATGTGACGGTCAATCCCACTATTCGTTGGTAAAAGAGTAGCCCAAGAGTTGGCGGTGAGTGACTAGTTGCCTTCCCTCTAGTCTTACACTGCTAAATTAGGGACGGCTAGCGCAGATAGCCTTCGTGTAGCTTTGCGCGAAATTCAAAAAATAAACAAACAATAAATAGTTACAAGTTGTATATTAAACTAAATAAATAAAGCAAAAAAATACATAACTGTGATCCATTTCCATTTGAGAGGAAACACTATTCAACAAGTAAAATTTCTAAAACCATTTTTTATAGCATCTTTTACAGATAGTTTCTGACATATGACAAGAATATTTCAAAATATTCAGATGGACTACAAAATTAATAAATTGGATAAAAATGTCGTAAAAATACTTGTCCAATTTTCAGTTGCATGTTTAATGGCTTAAGAGAAAATCCAAATGTATATTTATTTGGATATCAATTCAAAGTCAAATGCATTATGAAAAACGAGGAAAAAAGGAAAGAAATTGAAACCCATCCAATTTTCATCGTGTAACTTAGAGATAACGGTGTTTTTTCTGTATCTGTTTAATTAAATAATAGTAACTATTAAATTTAACTCTTCAAAAGAGTTCGTAATAAGGTCAAATTCATATGTCATGCTATGTTTGAGGATTAAACTTACACATTATAACTTTATCTATTCCTGTTATTATAGTATGTACATTAATAACTATTTCTCCGATATCAATAATATTTTTGTATAAACGACATATAGATATAACTATTACAAGTGTATGTCTTTGTTTTCTCCCTTTCGTAACACACATATATGTGTACATATACGGAGAAACAGAAATAATACAAACACAAACAGAAAGAGAGAGAGAGTGAGTGGTAATGCAGTAAAACCAAACTAATTTAAAAGAAAATCCAAGAACGTGGGTACACTTCACTTAACATAATGGAGGAGGAGTACCCAAGAGGATGACGTTTGCTCTTACCAAAACACTGCTTCCAGTCGCAGAGCTACACAAATTATTCCTATGAGCTTACATATATGTATCTGTATATATATGCATGTGTATCCCATTTATATATATATGTTCCCTACAGACACACGTATAATATACTGATTCAAAACTTACTGATGTCGTCTTTCCCTAAACACATTCAAGTTTATTTACAATACCTCTCCGGAGTCGCTATGTTAAATTTAAAAAAAATAATATAGATGTCTCTTTTCATTATAATCTTTGCTGCATTTGTATTTATAGATTTCTTTTTAATTTTCATTTTGTAATTTGAAAATCACATTTGCTAACATCATTTAAGAACTTAGAAATCTTCTAAGTTATTGCTTATAGCAGTAACATAGTAAGTCTCGCTGTAATTGTGATAGATTTTATTAATATGTTAACACAAAATAAATTAAGTTACGTAAATAAACAACTTTTCTTTTAATGCAGCATATTCAATTAAGATAATTGCATAAAATCAAATACAAGAAATGGTGTACTTACTCTGAGCATAGACAACAGCTCGAACCAGTATCACAAGAAAAATGAGACAGAGGGGCTCTAAAGCATTATGGATCGTCCACACTTTCATCTTGTCAAGTTCAGTTCTTTGAAACCCCACGAAGTCTATATTTTTATTCTAACATGTATAATTATATAACCCTTTATTACTACAGAACTTCTTGGTTAAGGTTTTTGGGCTATATCTTAATAAATACAGTTTCGTGGGTCTGATATCTGCAAGAAACGAAAAGTTTAAAAATACAGTGCTATTTGTAACCTTCCTTCAAAGTATCGACACAAAAGGTATACTTGTTACACCAGAAGAGCGTTTTTCAGTTTATGTTGCTGCTATTTGTTAGTGGACCCATATATTCACGTGCAGCTCAGGAAACGAGTTACACGAGGACGAGAGAAGTGTTCATAACACAGTTGAACTCGATCTTGTTGACTTAGTTGTATTTTAATCCGATAGGGTGTCGTCATGAGAGAGCGGCGATGACGCAACAAGAGGCGGGACTTAAGAAAAAGCCTGTGAGCACGTGCGTGTGAGAACTCAATGTTCGCACTTCGTTGTTGGCTTCGCATAATTTTTAAACATTATGCTCTACTTCATCCTAAACCCACTGTAATATTCTCAGCTATGTTTTCTAATTTACGTGAGACTACAGATTTTCCTTGTTGTATTTGCATTTCAAGTAAATCAAATCGATACTGATTCTATTGTACTTTACTTCATTAAAACGCGTCTCTTCAAACTGGAGTATCACTGATATATATATTAACTAAATTAGAAAAATGTAAACCAAATAGATATTAAAATACTTACTTGCAAGCTTGTTCCACATACCCGGCTTACCCTAAAAAGCTAAACTAAAATGTTCAATATGAGGATCAAACATTTTAAAATAAGAATATTTATAAAACGTCTGTATATTGGTTTTACTAAGGAGAAATTCTGTTAATCCACTAAGCTCTACTTTTGGAATTTATTTTTCCTCAGAAAAGTAAATAGTTAATAAATGGTTTTATTATTCAGTGTTTATCAGTTCTTCACTTTAGGTATTTCAATTATTTTACTAATTCCATAAGACCATTTGGAACGTCTTGTTTAACTTAACTCTTTCATTTTACTAATTCCTATAAAGTACC
>NW_013666612.1:205749-229238 GCF_000517525.1 Limulus polyphemus | reverse complement strand
ACGTTAACTCTTTCATTTTACTAATTCCTATAAGACCTTTGTAAACGCTTGTTTAACTTAACTCTTTCATTTTACTAATTCCATAAGACCATTTGAAACGCTTGTTTAACTTAACTCTTTCATTTTACTAATTCCATAAGACCTTTTGAAACGCTTGTTTAACTTAACTCTTTCATTTTACTAATTCCATAAGACCATTTGAAACGCTTGTTTAACTTAACTCTTTCATGATCAAATTAGCTTATATCTTAAAGCAGTTTTAATACTCTGAGATAATTATTACCGATAATATTACCAAACAGCTAAGCTTGCTTATCTTCCTTCGAGCTAAAGTTACCTGTTATAAACGTTGTTTTCCAAGTACATGTATAGAAGGTTTTATTTGAAAACTGCCAGATTTTTTAAACTGGCAGCCTTTCAAATGACATAATCAGTAGGTCAAGAACTAAATTTAAATCTATCCGAAATAACCATCCCACCAAATCTGCTCGCCCTTTCAACCATGGGGGCGTTATTTAGTGTCGGTCTATCCCCCTATTCGTTGGTAAAAGAGTAGTCCAAGAATTGGCGGTGGGTGGTTATGAATAGCTGACTTCCCTCTAGTCTTTCACTGCTAAATTAGGGACGGCTAGCGCAGATATCCCTAGTGTAGCTTTGCGTGAACTTCCAAACAAACCAAACTATTCAAAATATATTTTGTTTGTAAGCTCAGAAAGTACTTAAATGATTTTAGTTGCTCAAAAGAAACATTAGAGGAAAAACGTGGTCCTTACATGGGATTACCAATGGGGAAAAACAACAACATTAAAATGGTCTTGACTTGGATTTACCAATAAAAACACTTCAAGACGATTTTTACGTGGAATTACTAACAGAATAAACATAAAGATGGTCTTTACGCGAAATTACAAAGATAATAAACATAAATATGGTCTTTACGTGGAATTACTAACAGAATAAACATAAATATGGTCTTTACGTGGAATTACTAACAGAATAAACATAAAGATGGTCTTTACGTGGAATTACCAACAGAAAAACATAAAGATGGTCTTTACGTGGAATTACCAACAGAATAAACATAAAGATGGTCTTTACGTGGAATTACTAACAGAATAAGCATAAAGATGGACTTTACGTGGAATTACTAACAGAATAAGCATAAAGATGGACTTTACGATGAATTTCCAACAGAATAAACATCAAGACTGTTTTTAACAAGGATTTAATATAATGTATTCTACATGACCCTGGTTCTTTACTTAGAGTGTATATGTTGAATCAGAAGTCTTAGATAATCAAAATGTAACGAAAAATCAGATTGCTAGGTGTTATCAGCAGACTATGAAGACGATTTGAGAAACAAACTCTACGCCTAATATTCAATTATATTGTATATATATAGATGTAATAAAGTTACTTTTTGCATCCAGCCATGAAATGAACTGTCAGAATCCTGCAATACCTCTGATAACAACAACGTGATGTTAGAAGAGAAACTACGTTTCATGATAATTGTATTTCTCTGGTGAACTAAACATTAGGACAGCATAAGTGTAATAATCCTACTCATCCCTAAACTTACTTTGATAACACATGATACCGAATCCTTGTCCTTTTGTCACGTGCCATGCATGACTGCGTGCATCATACCGCGTAGTTGTTCCTCAGCCGCGTGCTTCGCTCCATTTCTTTCAGGATATAAGTATTTTTTATATCGTTGTTTCAACCGAACCCAACTAAATCTTTGATCATTCTTATCAAATAATCGTTGCACTTAGAATCATTTTTATGAACTGATCAACCGGCCTAAATGAATTTTGTACCCCTGAGTGCATTGCTATTGATATGAAGCCGGTAGCAGTTTATGTAACAATAAACTACATTAGTGGGGATGTCTGTTAGTTGCGTCTGAGAAAAACATGTTCTTATCTTTGTGTGGTTTTGAAGGGCCAGAATGAGTGGATATATACTCTTTTCACGGGTTTAGTAAAGTTTAGTTTATTTATAATAGTTTTGTTACATTTTTAAATAAAATTTGTTCAAGTTATGTAGCAAAATAAATCATAGATATTTAAGCCACAAAAATATACTTATTTTCTACTTTTTTAAATTTTATTTAGTTAAATCAGACCATAATAGGAGGATTGGAGAAGTTATACACATAGTGCGAATAAGGCAACTCCGCCCAAAAGGAACAGGTATGAACACACAGAGCAGGGGCGAACTGGACTCTAAAATTTTACCGGGATAAAAGCTAGAAGGGTCTCAAAGTTTGTCATAAAAGTAACAAAACTACGTACTTTTTCAAGGGGACCCATTAGGATTTTTCCCGGTGTTTCGGTCCGCGTCTGATTACACACAAAATAGGTACTTGCTATAGTACTGAATAGGTGTATCTGTTGTAGTATTGACCATGAACACACAAGATATGTACGCCTATTATAGTACTGACCATTAACGCACAATATATGAATACCTACTGTAGTACTGATCATTAACATACAAGATAGGTACAGCTGCTCTAGTACTGGTCATTAACATACAAGATAGGTACAGCTGCTCTTGTTCTGGTCATTAACATACAAGTTAGGTACAGCTGCTCTAGTATTGATAATTAACATACAAGATAGGTACAGCTGCTCTAGTACTGGTAGTACTAGAGCAGCTGTACCTATCTTGTATGTTAATGGATCATTAACATACAAGATAGGTACAGCTGCTCTAGTACTGATCATTAACACACACGCTGTTCACTTAGAACGTTTAACTAAGTACAGACAATATGTACTCAGATTTTCAAAAATTACATGATTGTGCCTCCATAAAGATATTTATTTATCATTAAGTTACGAATGGGTTACATCTTACACATTATAATTTTGCTTAAACAAACTATAATGTTTCTAACACGTCTCAGTTTGAAACAAATTGTTCATTTTAAAGTAAATTAATACATTTTAAAACTGTGTTTAACCTATGTTTCCGTGTAATGCATTATATCTTACTATATTCTAACTTTAAAGGTTTATATATTATTAGAGCATTCTACCGTGAAATAATGCGTCATGGTCATATTACCTCGCATTAAAATATATTCAGTATGATAATAATTACTGAGTCCTATAAGTTACAGCTACTGTTGTAATAACTTTAAGGGTGAATTACAATAGAAACATAAATCAGGTGCACATTATGTTGTTTTTGCACATTTTTTTACAGTAAAAGATTCGTCAACATTTAGCCCCAGCATATATTAAATGTTCTATGTATGTATTACTCACTATTAAACAATACTTTTTATATTCTGTATGAGATTATTTTTTCGGCCCTTTCCCAAAATTCTCCTCTGCACAGGGTGTACTTTAATTTGTGTTACATGACTTATTACAGTAAACCCTGTGCATAGGAGAATCTGGGTGAAATATAAAAAAAGAATCTCATATAGTATATAAATAGTGAAAGCCAGAAAAACTGATTTTAGGCTATTTACATAAAACTCCAAAACACCTAAAAATTACATGACTAATTATATATATATATATATATACATATTTAAAAGAATTACCATAATACTAGTTTAATCTTTGCTACCCATCAGTAGTTGGGGCGCGTTTAAAGTATTCAGAACGAATCAATTCTAGATACAAGTCATGAAGGAAGTATCAATGCAAAATTAACTGAACTAGAAAAGAGGTGAAGATAAAGTGAATTTAGTAACCATTACCAGTGTTTATTGGATAAACGTTGATTTCTGTTTTGAATCGGAAATGTTTATCGGCGAAAACCTTAAGCTCTACTTACATCGATGTAATAATTTATATTCCTATGATTATGTTACTTTACCATGTTGTTACCATTTGTATATAAGGAAATACGATAACGTAATTGGAATTATTAAGGCTTACATGTAAGTAAAATCTAGTATATATATATATATATATGTGTTTAGTAACTTAGGTTAGCCTTTAAAGAAAAGTCTGACAGGTTATTATATACTCTATCAAAAAAATCATCTGTGTTCATGTAAGTATGTTTTAGAAGTTTGTTTGTTTATTGAATTTCGCGCAAAACTATTCCAGGACTACCTGTGCTCGCTGTACCTAATTTTGAAGTGATAGATTAGATGGAAAGCAGTAAGTCAACACTACTCATTGGCGACCTTGGGCCGCTCTTTACCAAAGAATACTGGATTGGTCATAACGTCATAACGCCCCCACGACCCGCTTATTGCGAATCGACTGTCTTAACTCCCAGGTCATAACAAGCTCTATGCAATATCTTTATTTGGTAAAGGGATAATCGAATTCTTGGTTCTTCAGAGATGAAATCGTAAGACAAAATAAAATTGAAAAGTATTTCTGAAGATTTTTGGTAATACAAGTTTCCTAAATATTATCCAAAAATCGAGAAAAATAAAATTTGTTAAAACTTTGCTTCACCTGAAAAAATGTATTTTTTTTTCTCGAAAATAATGTCACTCAAAGAGTGAGGGGTAAGTTTAAGAGCTTACAAAGCCAAAATCCTGGGATTGATTCTTTGCGGTGAACTTTGCGTAAATAGCCCATTGTCTAGCTTTGCACTAAAAACACACTCTAAAATAATAAAATATAACTGTAATATAAAGATCATTAATAAAATAAAAAACGTGCTTGTTTATCGTAATATCTAAAAAAATGACAATTAATACTAGAAATAAACGACCTTATAACACCAAAATGTTGTTTTTTATTTAATTAAACACCCAACGTTTCGCTTTACAGCTTCTTCAGGAGCGTTCACTAGAACACAAACTTAAACTGATAGTACAAACTTCAAGATTGTTTATTTCTAGTTTTTTTCGTTTATATGTCTTCTATACACCAATATGCACTACGGAAACTAAATAAGTTGACTATTGTTAGGTAATTGATTTGTGGGAAGTCAAAACAATACAATTGAATGGCTTTAATTGATTCTACTCACATTGCCTCATGATTGACTGAGAATAACAGAGTTGAATCTTTACACCCAACAAATCATCATACCAAGATATAACATGTGAATGGTAAATAATTATTTTTCAAAGACATTTTCACAATATTACCATCAAATTTTTATTCGTGAAAACGAACAGAAAGAACAAAGTATTTAACGATGCTATGCATTGTTTTTAAATTTTCATTTTTATGATTTAATGAATATTTTCCTGGATATCTTAACGATCTGTTCACTAAAGTTTTCAAGTTAGGGGATCAACTGTAAGATTAGAAAAATTAATAATATAAGGCTAATGTAGCCCAGAATCTAGTAATTCACTCTGTAGACAATTATAAGTCAAAATGTGGCTATGACAGCTGTTTCTCCTAAATATTTAGAGGTAGTGACATAGCAATCCGACGAACTAATAGTGAAAGACAGACAAGTCGTAGGTGACTATTGTTCATATGTATTAAACGTTTAACTACATATATGTAGTTGTGGTTTATTCAAACTAAAAATAATTTTTCAACGTATTATTTTGAGTGAAAAGGGCAACATTTTACAATACAATACAATACCAATAAGCAATTTTATTTGAACATATTTAACTATTTTGTTAGGCAGTTATGACAGAGTCATTTGTTAATTGGGTCAAACTCTCTTGTATATTTTATAAAAATTGATATACGCTCTTTCTACACTGCTTGAATCATTTTGTTCAGCTTAATCTCCAAAGCTCTCAAGTCTTTGAGCTAAAATCTTAACTTGAGAATGACAGATTTTGGTCAATTACAGTTGCGGAACAAATACTTTGAGTTGGAAATGAAAATCAATACCGTCTACAAGTATAAAAATGGTATGTCAAAAACTCGATCAAGCTATTTTTTGTTTAACGAGTATCTCGAGGAGGTTCCAAAAAACTGACCACATATATTTTACTTAAGATTTGTAAACATGAATTCCACCTTCAACAACTACACTTTTGATAAACATGATCGATTAATATCTATTTATGGCAACAACCTGTCCTTATGTTATTGACACATTCATAATGATAACGTGTAAAAATATTATGATAATTATATTTCATTTTTTAACAACATTCATGTCTTATTAGAAGTACCATTAATCTAACCTATATAAAAGCCAATGTGTGTCACGTCGCGCTTAATTTCTTTTGATTTCTCGAAGTAAGTTAGTCATAAAAGCCAAAATGCACTTATCCAGATAGGACAGTTAAATTATTGTCTGTCCATTACGATTTTAGTGACGGAAGTGCAAGGGGGCCGTGAGGGGTGTGTGTGCCATGAAACCTTATAAGTGTAGTGAATGTTGGTATAATAAGCTTAAAGTAAAGACTTAGTGTGGGATCACCTAGCCTAGATCCAAATACATAAAATTTGTTCAACTTTAATCTTAACTCGTTAAGACGGATACTCTAAATTAAGAATCAACAAATATTTCTCCAGTTTTGTTCACTATACATTTCATTTTGTACTTTCAACAATATTAGGTTATAGTTTTATTGCTAAGCAACATGACAAAAAGTCATTGTTGGAACGTAGTGTTGCCAAAACGTACTGGCTTTTCTATATATATATATTAGAAGTTGTTAATCTACCTGATTTTTACAAATAATTATTCTATGAATATGCCACGAATTTACCGACGTTTGACTGCCTCGACTGCACTTTTCTTCCTTTTTGTTGGGCAAGCTTGATTTCGCAACGTTTATATTTCAGTTAGCTATGAAATGTAATTTTAGGGTATACTATGGGGTGGGGTGGTGGTACTTGCCCCGTCAATTTTGACGGGTTATATGCTAGTATGAGATATAAACTGTAAACAATTAATAAATTTGTCATAAGACATTATGTTAGATCGATTAAGTTTTTAACACTACATTCCTAAGTTAGCCCACTATATTTGTCTTATGACAAGTTTAATTAATTATATCATGCTTCGCCAGCTTCTAAAAGGCGTTCACACCATAACAATTTGGCAAAAAAGAAAACTTTTTATTATTATCTGGAAAGTA
Source organism: Limulus polyphemus (assembly GCF_000517525.1). Taxonomy (NCBI): domain Eukaryota; kingdom Metazoa; phylum Arthropoda; class Merostomata; order Xiphosura; family Limulidae; genus Limulus; species Limulus polyphemus. The sequence goes on along the minus strand of NW_013666612.1, from coordinate 222,238 downwards.
AAGGACGTTTTTTCTTCTAACTACAAATTCTGAAAAACAACAAAATATTTCTGAAAATGTTGAAATCATATCTGATATAGTTAAATAGGTTTATCTTCCTGAAAGACAGTACAAATTGGGACCCATGTTATTGTACTTGTAAAATGAACACTTCAGTAAAATTTATATACATGCTTGAAAGCAATAGGATTTTTTTTTCCTTTTTACGTAGATAACAGTGATAAGATTTTCAACTTCCACTGTAATCAAATGTATGTTTGAGGAACCATAATGATAAAGTAGCCCAGGCCGTCGACCTGTTAATTACATACGTTACCAATTTCCTTCAAACACTTACTAAGCGTGACAGTTACCTTATTTTACTTAATGAAGGTGGTAAAATCACTTAAGTCAGTTCTTCACCTATTCTGTCTTATACTATTCCTAGTAATAAAGCTTGTTGCTATAAAGTAATGTTATTTTATTCAAGCTATTGTCTCAGTCTAAATGTTACCTTTCTTCATCATCAAAGGTGCGGTACTGCAACAGTCTTGATTCACTAAACACACACAATGTACGTACTTTCGTACTACGTGCTGTGCCATTTATATAAAGATAGCATGATGGCATTCGAACATATACCATTCAATTGAAATGATTTTTTTTTATCTTCGATCAAACTTTAACCAAATAGGTTCATTCATTATGTTAGAAGCCACCACGTTTTAAAGTATATTTTAGTGTAGTCTCTGATTTGTTTAGCGTTATTATATTTTACGGTCTGATTATAATCACTGGAGAAGGGGTAATTATTGTAGGGATTAGGAGAATGAGTCCTAAGTTCTGCACGAATATATGCAAACAAGATTATTACAGCATGAAGGATTTAGAGCTCAGCAAGAATATGTATTATAGGCTTTTGACCCCTCATTGTGTTGCTGAAATAATAGACTCGCCCTCATCATAGCAAATGTACCGGGGACATTTCCCTTTTACCTTCTATGTTGGCGGTTTATAAGAACAAAAAAGAAGGTCATCAAAATCGAACTTGAAGTCTTGCATTATAGCTACTTACTTAAGCAACACACCTTTAAAACAATGATGGATAAATTACGTTCTCTTGTGAACAATGTGTGATGTTTGTCTGGATGCTATTTCAGGAGCTGAGATGACACGCGAAACAGACAAGAATATGACAACAGTTAATTGGTGAAGAGAATCTAACAGCAATGTTATTCCATAAACAGTTATTGTCGTCTTCTCTCGTACGCAACTATATATATCCACGAAATAAGAGGTGTTTAAAAATTACACTAGAACTCATTGTTCAGTAATTCTGTTAGTAGCGAATGTCCTTTCAGCGTTTACAGTTTATTTTGTTTAAATAATCCCTTTACTTAAATTATCCTTTAAATTCTAGTTTAACCGTATTTCTTAGTCATTGTGGTTTTTTTATAAAAATTATTTATAAAGTATATTGTTTACAAGACAACGCCCCCCAGTGGCACAGCAGTATGACTGCGGATTTACAACGCTAGAAACCGGGTTTCGAGCACAGATAACCCATTGTGTAGCTTTGTGCTTAACTTCAAATAAACAAATACAAGACCATTCCATTTTAACACTTCAAGCTCACATTCACTTCTAGACAATCATATATTGTGTGGTAATAAAACCAAAAAACTGCTTCTAGAGAGATAGTAACAATAAGCATGTTCTACATAATCTCACGTGCTTTGATTAAGAATACTGTGAACAAAATCTACATATATTAAATACATAAACCACAAATACATGCTCAAATAAACAACAATTAATAGAGATTTGTCAAATGAAACGTGACCATCTTTATGAATAGTTAAAGGAATAATATACAAGTATACTTAATGAAATGAAATACGTTCCTAATAATGTACAAATATATATATATATATATACAGGCAAGATCGGTTACATAATGTACAGTTCAACAAGCACATGTGTTATTAAAACCACAGCGTGAGTTATAAGTTAGAATCCAGCAGTGACAGTTGGGTAGCACTAAACCCATCAGGCTAGAATTATAGTTTAGTACTGACTAGTTTATCATCTTCTCCAGCCCAGTTTGATTCCCCTCTATGCTTAATTTATAACTTCACAAATTCTTCAAATGCTGAAGATATACATAGCATAGCTTATTAGCAATAGACAAGTTCATTTTATATAGCGTACCCCCACCAGGATTGTTATGTTAGATTTCAGCCTTTTTACAATCCTAATTCGAAATATAAATAAGTAAACAGTTTCTACTGTTAGTTAAACATGGTTAGGGAATATGTGTGACTATCACTACTGTATGGAGTTACTAGCCTATAATACCAGCGCTTCCTGTAGGGTTCGAAGGCCTCCTCATAACTCACAAAGGACCCAGACTAGCGATCAAGCTCTTCTATTATCCCCAATTACTTCAACAATTACTCAAAGACAGTCCGTATCTGAAAAAAAGTTCGTTAGGACACCGGCTCATGGTACCTGAGCACGTGTGCAAGTTTGGCCCTGCTAGCTTGAGAGAGAGCGTATGAACACAATTTCAACCATAACATCTACGAAATACCAAGGGGGACAGATATAGAAACTGCGGTTCAGCGAACCTGAAAAACCTACTCTTAGACCCCACCATGCTTGGGTAATCCTCTTTCGTAGAGGATAAGGCTATGCCTTATAGATAATGGTCCTCCCGAGTCTGACTGCTAAATTTGGTCCTGATTAATCCAAAACCGTGAGAGGAATTAGCTGGGCATACATACAAGCTTAATTAATATAGGATTCTAAGAACACACGACTGGAAAAGGAAATAAAATAAAATACTGTGGGAATCACACTGTATCTGCAATATCCATTGCTGATGAGAATTTTCGCTTAATAACAGGGATTATTAAGCCGGCTGGGTTACGACAGATATAGCAATCGTCTAGGCGCCATTTATACAATCAATTTCATGTACAACAACTGATATGGTGTGAATTCGATTAAGTAAATGGTGTGTAATTACTATCATTTATACTTTAACTCGTTTTAAAATCAGAATTAGGGTAAGTATTAATAACACAATATTATATATTCAAGAAAACTCTGGGAACAAAAAACTAGTTTACTGGTTCGCCAGTCATTCTGAATGACTGAATAACTGGCGAACCAGCAAACTAGTTTTTTTGTTCCCAGAGTGGTCGAGTAGTCACAGTATCAACGAGATAAAACTACATTACTTATTCTAAGAACTTATTAATGAAAAGAAGCGGTAAAATGTGTAATAATATGTTAATTACACTATACTTGTAATATCCAGAGCCCACGAGACCTTTCGCCCAGGATTGCTAATTACAAGATGAATATCACGAATTTATAGGTTTTCTACCTTTATCCGAAGCCCTCTGATAGCTAAGCGGTAAATTAGTGGGCTTATAACCCTAAAATTTGGTACCAGCGGTTGGCAGAGCAAAGATAGTCAGTTGTGCTTTACAACAAATGAACTTTATCCGAGAAAAGTTTGAGTTTTTAACGTAAAATTTATTTTCTTGCATTTCGTTTACGTTATCAACATATTGCAATGTAGAGAGAATAGAGTTAGGAGTGTAACCGAATACACTGAACAAACTTCAAAGAATAGATCATTATCTACAAAAGTACATTAGTTGAGTAACCTTGAATCTATGAAACTACGCCTCTCACCAGGTGGAGCGGGAAAGAGTTTGCTGTAATTTACCTGTCTTGTAAAACACTGTCTCTTTTTGTGGTGTAGATTACACAACACAGCGTCTACGTGGAATCATGTTGCGTTAGCTCAAAAGACCACACAATAGCGTACACACAACAGGTCAGAAGAACCGTAGCAACGTGTCAGTAGTTTGTTCTAGTAACCTGTACGTATTAACTTTACACATACACTTTTCTTTGCTTTGAACAGCGGATGTGCCCAGTTTACATCACTCAGACTTGTAATAATAAAATTATTTGGGGTAAATACACTGAAAAGAACAATGCTACAGTGTTCTTCTTCGTGTTGTTAATATATCATTGTAATGTTATGTAATAAATAATATATTATGAAGACCACGTTTTGGAGGTCTACCGTACGAACTTCAAGCTTATACTGATAGTAGTTCTTCTTATGATCTGTTCTACGACTCAACTTTGAAGCAGAAACGTAAATTTGAAATATTTTAAAATATTCAATTCTTATAATTGTGTTTTTCATAAAACAGTACTTTTCGTTTATCGATTTTCATGTATTTTACACCCATACTACTGCATTGGTAATTTAGAAAAGATAGCAGTCAGCAAACTATCCCATTAGGAACTTACAACGGATAGAAGTCAGCAAACTATTACATTAGGAACTTACAACGGATAGAAGTCAGCAAACTATTACATTAGGAACTTACAACGGATAGAAGTCAGCAAACTATTACATTAGGAACTTACAACGGATAGAAGTCAGCAAACTATCCCATTAGGAACTTACAAAGGATAGAAGTCAGCAAACTATTACATTAGAAACTTACAACAGAGAGAAGTCTATTTGTTCTGTAAACTTTTTAACTCATTCTGCACTTGCACTAGAGATGATCGATATCTCATCATTTCACTGTGTTGTGTACCAGGCTCTAGTAAAATCCACCTGACTTGGTGTAACGGTAAAAATGATTAAAAAATCATTTTCAAAGATGTAATTATAATTTTTATGTATTTATAAGGTCATTAACTTATCTTACACCAACTAATCCATACTTAAAAAGATATAAAATAATAAATTATTTCGAACCAACAAGTTAATGTTTCTGATTTTCTTGCATAGCCTAAATAAATGGCTGATAAAAGCCGCCCGGAGCCCTGCCGTAGCAGTATCCTCCTTGCTCACAAACTGTCGTGTATTGTAGTGCACCCCTTTTATCAAATATATTTTGTGACAATCATAGTAAAAAGTCATTATAAAGCTCTTTTAATGTTAAATGTTTATCTAAGTACAATAAGTGTTAATAATTTCAATGCCTTGGAGCTGAACCTTATTATATCTGAACTGTAGCACTACGTTTCATAGTTGACTATAGATCGTCAATGTCTACTAGTTTCTGGAGCATTGAACTGAATAATGATAATAAAAAGGAATTGTAACCTTCTTCAAATGATACTAGTTTGGTTAATTCCAACAGTATGAGAAGAACTGTATAGAAATGTGGTATATGAAGATGATATAAGAAACAGTCTTTGGATATCTCGCAAACACATCCGTATGATAGTGCATGTACAAGAGAACCAGAATGGATTTACTAAATAAAGAAAACTACAGTTTGGTTTCGTGTATTGAACATGTCTACAGTATTTTTATTCATGCAACAAACCCAAATGAAAGCTTAAGAATCATTACTTTATGACAACATGTGCACGTTTTTATTCAGCAGTGGAGAAAAATGAAGAACGTCGGATTTACAATATGAACTTCTAAATCATGACTTGGCGTGGTTTGGAGGAGTAATGTTGCTAGTTTTAGAGAATGAACAGAATATATTTTATTAACATCTACAGCAGTATCGAAATTATTGACTGTAACGCGTATTTCTAAAGTAAGAAAATATCATAACTTTCAGAGATGCTTAAAATTATTAAGTTAAGTTTATACCAATAAGAAAATGATTAGGTTATAGTGATGCTCTCGGGTAACTGAAGAGTTCTATATGCTTTATCAAAAGGTTAAAAAATAAAGATTTTTTTTACAGGAGTTAAATTTTACTAGACAGATTTTAAAAAGATTGTTCGGGCAAATCTATTTCGTGTATATGAGTTTATCATACATTTTAGGATCTCCTGGTGGTTCAGCGGTAAGCTTAAGTGTTTATAATGCTAAAACATCAGGTTTCGATACCTGCAGTAGGAGGTAACATACAGCCCATAATGTAGCGTTGTGTTTAACAACAAACAAAGAAACATAGAACTGGGCAATAATAACAACTGTTAACCGACATTACCATTTGCAAAACGTTTTTAGTGGTTTAGCTATAATATGTAGTTTATTTTACAGATGATTGTGTTCGAATATCTTGTATTAGTAGTTAAATGATTTCTATTGAGAGCAAGAATTAGCTGATATTTTATAAAATGTCCTTAGATTGATATATCTTATGAAAACGAGGCTGCTGAAGATGGCATGGTTATTAAAGATCTATGAATATCTTTGAGTACTTTCTCACTGATAAACCTCAGAATGTCATTTTATGCTTTTATATGTATCCAAAATAGTTATAGACGAACGCGGCACAGTGGTTAGCGTGCCTGAATATGGAGCTGAGGTTCGAGTCCCCTTACCGGGCTTTGTGGCCGTGGGTGCATTATAAGAGTAACAGTCTAATATATGTATTCGATCTGACAAGAGTAGTCCAATAGTTGGTGGTGGGTGATGTTGACTAGTGCCTTATTTATTGTTTATTACTTCAAAATCAGGAAAGGTTGGCGCAGAAAGCTCTCGTGTACCTTTGTTGAAATCAGGAAAGGTTGGCGCAGAAAGCTCTCGTGTACCTTTGTTGAAATCAGGAAAGATTGGCGCAGAAAGCTCTCGTGTACCTTTGTTGAAATCAGGAAAGGTTGGCGCAGAAAGCTCTCGTGTACCTTTGTTGAAATCAGGAAAGGTTGGCGCAGAAAGCTCTCGTGTATCTTTGCTGAAATCCAACAAACAAAGAAACATCGAAATAGTTGCAATGTGTGATTTGCTGCTTTTTTTTAGTATTATGATCGAAATTTTAGAACATAAAATAAATTTATATACATCTTTCAAATGCAAAAGTTCTGAAGTATTAAAATTATGATTGATTCATGAGTGAAAATATTAAAATTTTGTCATCAAGCGAAACACACGTAAAAATACCAACAATAAACGAAAAACCCTAAATAAAGTATTTTTACGAATTTCACAGAATTGAAGTTCAATTGTTTCTGTTTGCTTGTTTGCTGAATGTCGCGCAAAATTATTCGAGGGCTATCTGCGCTAGCTATCCCTAATTTTGAATTGATAAACTAGAGGAAGGCAACTAGTCAACACCACCCACCGCAACTCTTGAGCTACTCTTTTGTCAACTAAAAGTGAAATTGACCGTAACAGCATAATACTCCCACGCCTGAAAGAGCGAGCATGTTCAGTGACGAGTTTCGAGTCCGCGACCCTCAGCGTACGAGTCGAGCGCCCTAAAAACCCAATTGTTTCAGTCAAAATGATTTTGTCACTTTTTTTAAAGACAGATTATTGGTTTAAAACTTTAGTGGCCAAATCTTTAAAAGTAATTGGAAATTCTCTCACGTTTAGAGATATATAAATAAAAGAAGTATCTCCGAACCCAATAAAATAAATAAAAAAGTTGTGATTTTAATATTTAACAGAATTTTTATCTTCATAAAGTTATACTTCTTTAAACAAAAGCCTTGAAAATCTTAACTTCCAGATATTGCCTTCCTTTCCTTCTAAAAAATATCACTAAATTACCTTTAACTACAACTGTACAATAGGATATAGTTATGAAATATTTTTAATTTTTAATTGAAAATACCAACTTCCAAGCAAAGATAAGTCGTTCGTTTCTCATACTTGTGTTCGTATTGCAACAGAGAAAACTCGTCAGATGCTTATACTCATGCGACTTATGATTACACTCTGTTCATGTTATTAGTAACTATTATATCACAACAACTTGTGGTAGATTACATTCTCACCTAACATATTATGTTTCATGTTTACAATATCACACACCTTTGTTATATTCATAAGTAGGTTACTATTATATCACAACAACTTGTGGTAGATTACATTCTTACCTAATATATTATGTTTCATGTTTACAATATCACACATATTTGTTATATTCATAAGTAGGTTACTATTATATCACAACCTGTGGTAGATTACATTCTTACCTAATATATTATGTTTAATGTTTACAATATCACACACACATTTGTTATATTCATAAGTAGGTTAGTATTATATCACAACAATTTGTGGTAGATTACATTCTTACCTAATATATTATGTTTCATGTTTACAATATCACACACATTTGTTATATTCATAAGTAGGTTGACGATGCAGTAGGTTAGAATTTTTTATAAAAAATACCCATTGATTTTTGTAGCATTTTAGTTTTAAAACCTTAAATTGCAAAAAAATAAGAGCTATTGCTATTTTATCATTTTAGTTATAGTCCAGTATCGTTGTGATAAAGTATTCAAAGTGAAGGTTTAAACAAGTTTTATTGTATGTTTAAAAATAATTGTATTTGTTTTACCGATCATTTTTCAGAAATACTCTTCTTTTTTTTAATTAATGTGTTACCTTCGCCAATCCATCATAAAACCATCTAGGACATTTGTTGTTGTTTCTGTTTTGGACGACACAAAAACAGTTTAATAGTTTTATTTCATGATTAGCATATATATTTGAAATTGGAATTAATAACATATCAAAATATTCCAAGTCAAAATTATATATTATTCTGATGAAAACGATAAAAAAACTGCTCATGATTTAGCAAGTTAGAACTGTATGCTAAACCTGCTGTACGACATATACAGATATATAAATTTAAGGATAAAAGAAAATCTACTTTCAACTTACAGTAAATGAGTTTCCATCATTTTTCACAAAATAAAGTTAATAGTTTTGACTAATAATTAAAAAACTAAAAATTATATCTTTCTTTTCAATCCTTTTTTCTTTAACTTGTAGGTTATCACGTTATTTTGGTGCTTTCAATCTGAACAACACCTTATGAGGCACATTGGATAATCAGACAGATCAAAAAGTTTCAGCATAGTCATTCTTGATTTACAACTGCTGTCCAGTGGACATCAGATCCGCAGCGCTAAATGCTAACAATCTAGGCCACTACGGGCTCTATCACGTTCCTAAATTTATCACAGTTTGTTTTTGAATTTCGCGCAAAGCTACACGAGGACTATCTGCGCTAGCCGTCCCTAATTTAGCAGTGAAAGACTAGAGGGAAGGTAGCTAGTCATCACCACCCACCGCCAACTCTTGGGCTACTCTTTTGCCAACGAATAGTGGGATTGACTATCACATTATAACGCCCCCACGGCTGAAAGGTCGAGCATGTTTGGTGGGACGGAGATTCGAACCCACGACCCGCAGACTGCGAGTCGAGCGCCCTAACCACCTGGCCATGCCGGGCCTGTTTTATCATAGACAGAATGTTTTTATTATGTCAGTTTCCACTTTTAGGAAAGCACTTTCTAGTTTAAATGGGACTGTTTAGCCACAACTGTGGTAGTGACGCCTAAATTTTGGTGGAGTCCTGAATTTTGCCACATAATTATATATTCATTCATTTTGCTATTATTTTTGGATGTCGTTTAGTGGAAAATTTTCATTTTTCATCATGATAACGATCCCTTGCATGCTTCGTGTAGACTATACACAGAGTCCAGACCTCAATATTATTGAGTGTGTGTGTATGTCTGTCTTTCTTATTCATAAAAAGAGCAAAGTCAACTAAAATCAAAGTACTAAGACGTACTTCAAAATTCCCACTGAGTATCTACAAAAGCTAGAAGAAAGCATTCTACGTGGGTTTCAGGCAGTGATTTTAGATAAAGGCAGTTACTGAAAATATTTAAGAAATAAACTCTAAGTTTTTATTACATGTTACAACTCTTGCAGTAAGGAAGAATATTTTTAAAAACAGGTACAACGTTTCTATCATTATTATGATCATTCTGAAATACACACGTTTTAAAGATAAAGAAGGTTTTGGTATTTAAATCATCATTCAACAATCTAACAATGTAGTTAAATTAGAGAATCTATAGTGGTTAACTTATGCATGGGCATATCAATTCACGTTGATTGACAGATTATTTATTTACAGTTGAGCAGAAAAATAAACAAAAAGTAAATAAATATGAATATGTGGAATATGTTGTGTGAAAGATTTGCATAAGAATACGAATGTCTGAGGAAATAACGATCAAAGACATATACGTGGGTATTTCTACTATGACATTCTGTTCAGTTTGGTTTAGTTTGCCTCTGAAGAAGAAAGACCCATCTTTCGAAAGCGCTCGGGTTATAGGGTTTTTATTCATTTCTATCAAGACTCCTTGAACCTTTGTGGTTTTCTAACATCATGAATGTTTGTTTTTGTTGATATGTTCATGGACTTGGCAAGAGGGTTTTTGTTGTTTCTTTAACCCGATTCTACTATACATAAACAACATGGCTCTGGCAGGACTGGTCCACACACCATATGTTAACATCTCGGTGAAGCGAATCACGAGCTCCAGTGTCCCTCGATACCCAAACATTTTGAAAACTTCCACAAGTATAGCACTTATGAGGCTCTCGAGAGCTATTTAGGTAAGGAAGCGTAAGTAACTGAACTTGACGACTTAGTAAATAGCGAGAGTATAACCATACCCTAAGATGTTAACACAAATAACGAGAAAGAAAATACTAGTCGTACATATCTGACAATCCATAAAAAATCGGATGGGGAAACACCAGAAAAGCAACAGCTCATCTGCCCCTGTAGATGGTGGAGATCCCGACTTAATTACCTGGTCAGCAGTTAGGAGGAGTGGTTCATTTGTGGAAGTTTTTACTTTCTGAACTATCGAGAATTTCATGTTTAAGGATTGGACTTTTAGGATATTTTTTTACACATTCTATGTTAATTGTATTTTTTCTAATATAATACCATTGCAACGCATCAAATAAAGACATTGCTACATAGGTATGAAAAGGTAAGTGATTTATTAAGCACAAAACAAGTTTTACAAAATATTAAACACTAATAAAAGAATGCCTGACTAGGACTATGTAAGAAAACAACTATCTTCAAATCAAACTCAGCTACAAAAAATAACGTGGTTAATATCAAAATTGCAAAATATTATAGTAATAATAATGAATCATGAAACAAAACAGGAGAATATAACCTAATTAGTAAAATTATGCAAAATAACAGTATTAGATATTGCTCAGAAAAATAACATTAAATCAACATAAAAGATCAGAAAAGCACTTACAATAATATTTCTTAACAAGTAGAATATTTTACGTATCAGTTTCATAAATCTCTAAACTTACCACTTCTCCTCCCAATCTCTTTCTATCTCATCTTCCTCATTCTAGCTTTAAATCTTAAAGCTTTTTACTGTTTTGTCAGAACACGAGATTACATGTTACATGACTAGCTACCTAATATTTCTTTTACATAATTAATCACGAGCTTAGTACCCATACATTACCACCAGCGGAGCCTCTTGTTGGCGCGTCAATATAAAAAGGACTTCTTTATAATGTTTAATGTTCACTCAAAGGTAGGTAAATTTGCTTTTACGACAAATAAAAATATAGCTGAACGAAATGATAGAAGGGAAATACATAAATGACAAACAAAATCATTAATAAAAATAAAATAAAAATTGCCAACTCACATAATTACTGCTACAGTTCAGTTTTTCTATACTCTAACTGGTACTAGAACATTACTGGTACAGTTGAGCTTCACTACATTATCTATAGTATAATACCATTACTGTTACATTTCAGATGTAAAATATTCTGTATAATATCATACCATTACTGTTACAGTTCACTTTTACTGTATTCTTTCTAGTACCATACCATATTCTCTGCAGTACTATATCATTACTCTTAAAGTTCAACTTTACCATATTCTCTGCAGTACTATATCATTACTCTTAAAGTTCAACTTTACCATATTCTCTACGGTAATCTATTATTACTCATATAGTTCAGCTTCACTATATTCTCTACGATATTCTATCATTACTGTTATAGTTCAGCTTTACTATATTCTCTACAGTACTATATCATTACTCTTATAGTTCAACTGTACCATATTCCCTACGATACTCTATCATTACTCTTATAGTTCAGCTTTACTATATTCTCTACAATACTCTATCATTACTCTTATAGTTCAGCTTTACTATATTCTCTACAGTACTATATCATTACTCTTATAATAGTACTTTAAAGAATATGGTAAAGCTGAACTATAAGAGTAATGATAGAATATCGTAGAGAATATAGTGAAGCTGAACTATAGGAGTAATGATATAGTACTGTAGAGAATATGGTAAAGCTGAACTATAAGAGTAATGGTAGAGTATCGTAGAGAATATGGTACAATTGAACTATAAGAGTAATGATATAGTACTTTAAAGAATATGGTAAAGCTGAACTATAAGAGTAATGATAGAATATCGTAGAGAATATAGTGAAGCTGAACATCATTACTCTTATAGTTCAATTGTACCATATTCTCTACGGTACTATATCATTACTCTTATAGTTCAGCTTTACCATATTCTCTACAGTACTATATCATTACTCTTATAGTTAAACTTTACTATATTCTCTATAGTATTAAACTATTATTGTAAGAGTTCAGTTTTACTATATATACCTTTCAATTCTGACACTAGTTTTTAAAGCATTCTCTTAGAAAATATCCATCCGTGAACAAAGAGTTCTTGTCTATTACAACGTAAACTAAGATACTTGTATTATTTGTCGGATCAGTTTGACTAGCAATAGTTCAATAACTCTATCAAAAAATAAAACTTTCCAAAGAAGAAATAAAATAATATTCTCTTGAACTCTAATTTAATGTCGCCCAACATATATTTAGTGAAAACAAAACAAATTAATTAATTGATTTGTTAATATCAATGCCGCGTTCCATTCTAGACTCTTTCAAAATAATATAAGATTTGATTAATCTCTAAAATTTAAAATGGTAAGTTATTTAACATTACCTATAAAAATAATAACAATAAGTGCAGTAGTAAGATGTTTGCCAGCTTCTGAACTACTGTCTTACTAGAAACGTGACGAAAACGTAAGATATTTACTAGTTCTATAACTTTAGATCTGTCTTCAACATAGACCAATCTATGTCAGGTACTACTTTCCATTTTTCACTTCCTACAAATATAATTTTTTTTTGTTTCTTCGCCTGAATCCCGCGGAAAAAAATACTTTAATGAAAAAGTTTGTAAATCTTTCCACAGAAACTCCAAGAAGAACTATCTATGGGCAAATAAAGATATGCACCTTCAAAGCTATATTTAATTATACGTCTTATATAAGATTCTCAATAACAACCTATATGTTTTACATTTTAATAAAGGGCTGATCCTTCTCTAAAATATTAGTTCCCTGATCTGTAATGAAAGTGGATTTCAAATATAATCACTCGATTAAGTGTGATCATATCTTTATACAGTGTCTAATAATGGCCGCGACAACGAAGTAAGATTGTTTGTTTTCGAATTTCGCGCAAACTACACGAGGGCTATCTGTGCTAGCCGTCCCTAATTTAGCAGTGTAAGACTAGAGGGAAGGCAGCTAGTCATCACCACCCACCGTCAACTCTTGGGCTACTCTTTTACCAACGACCGTCACATTATAACGCCCCGAAGGCTGAAAGGGCGAGCATGTTTGGTGGGACTGGGATTCGAACCCGCGACCCTCTGATTCCGAGTTCAGCGCCCTAACCACCTGGCAATGCCGCGACAACGAAGTAAGAACAAAAATAGTTTACACTTGATAATCACCGTTCGGTATGCTCGTAAGCATACCACACCGACAGTGCTTTCTCTTACCTTTCTCAAACATGATGTGGCTACTGGTGCGAAACGCAAATAAATTTTGTTAATTGGTTTAGATTAAGCACAGGAATAAATCAGAGGAGACCGTCTGTGTGTGAAAGTTACGTGTGTTCATTTCATGGCCATGTGTAGATATGTCATTCGAATAATCAGAAAGAACACGGTGTTTTTATTGGATTTTAGTAATGGTAGCACAAACATGCACACAGAGCTAGAAAATTACAGATAGTTAAGCATCGTTGGTCTCACTGATTCTTGTTTATAAACACCCTTTGGAACTTAAGCAATGTTATCTCGGATTAGTGCCTTGTCACTTGAGTGAGTAAATGAAGGAATAGGTGGATACGTAACTATCTTATTTTTGTTCTAACACCACCCATATTTCAAAATTATACTAAGACAGCTACGAAGAAATTAGCTAGAACGGTCTAATTCACATATACTTATCTTTATTGTTCTCAATATATATATACTTCCACCCTCTGCTTCATCCAACCATGAAAGTCTGGAGGATTTAACCAGGAAATCTATAGCCGTATGCTATTAGAAAGTACCCAAAACTGGCCCTTGCTGCATAATAAACAATATTCGATTGTGTGAACAAAGACATTCAAAGGTGGTGCTATTGTTTTTAGACAATAATAACGGGAATATTTTGAATTTCATTCAGCTTTTCATCTAAATTATTATTATTTTTTAACTGTGGGTCCATTATTCGAACTGAGTTAATAATTATAATGTAGTTAGAAAGTACGTGATAACTTCTGGTTAATACTTTAATTAAAATATACATCTGAAATTTAAAAAATTGCGGCCGCTTGTATTGTTCAGATTCCAGTGTTCAGAATCCTAGCTTGAACATGACTAACTGTATTTATAGATATTTGCATTTTACTAAACTTTTAATGGTAGCAATAAAATGACAGCTTTACATCTCTTCCGTCTTATTCATACATGAAAGTATCATTTTTGAATAAAAATATTTTATAGAATTAATCGTTTTGGGGCTTTATTAAAAAAATAAATACATGGTTCATCTACAATATAAAATTAGCTAAACAATTTTTATCATGAATTAGGCTCATTATCAAGAATTTTAAAGGAAGTAGTTCCACTGTTTATTATTATGTTTTAAAATGGATGAAATTAACAGGAGAATCACTATGTTTTTACAAGTTTAAGTAGTGGGTATTTCATCAAGTCAGCCACATGTAATTCTTTGCTATAAGCAGGTAAATTTATTTTGTTTTTTATATTTCACAACATACTTGCATACATATTTGGAGTTCTTTATGAAATTTGTGTTACCGAAGAATTTGCACGAAATAATAATCGTCGTGTTTTTTGTGTTAAAATCATAAAATATTGCAAAAATATGTAATTGTTCTAAGTAAAACGTATCAAATACTCAATCATCAATTACTATAAAACAAAAATAACTAATCGTTCTGTGCAAAACTGTTAAACATGTGTGTTTGAGATATTGCGCAGAATACAGTTTTGGACAAAACGTTTGCATACTGTTCTATATTGCTGTTATTGTCTACATGCATGGAGTAGTTACTGAGTAAATGCCCGAGTAGTAACAGAAAAGGTAGTGTATGATCGGACAAACATATTGGAGTTGTTATTCTGGTTGTATAATTTGTTTTGAGTATTTGATCGTCAAAATACACATACACACCTGTTTTGTTTAATAGGGTGTGTTTTTGGTATAATCTTTTTTAGAAACAAATCTGTATTTGGTGTAGAGTCATGCCTCGTCACTAGCCAGAGGTTACAGGGCGTCAAATTGTTCGACTGTCCAGAAATGGTATGAAGCAAACGGACATTGCTTAAACATTAGGGTACCCCAAGTGTACTGTATCCAAAATCCTGAAACGTTGTTCCAGGGAAATATACTGGTAGACGACGAAAAACTACTGCCCGAGATGACCGTCTTGCAGCACCTTACGACAGGAATGGCATGAACTCATTCATTCCAGGATAACCAGAAGAACAGTGAATAGGAGATTGACCAAACAAAGTTATTTTGCAAGAAAGGCTATATTCAAACTGACATTAGCCGTCGTCACCTTGTTAGTTGGGCATATGGAGACGATATCTCTGTCATATGCTAGGCCAAAGTTTGGCAATAACTTTGCGTTTTAAAATGACAATGTCACTGCCAACAGTGCGCGTATTGTACAGGATTATCTCGACCAGGAGGACGTTACAAGATTGCCATGGCCAACAAAGTCTCCAGATTGTAATCCCATTGAGAACTGTTGGGCAGAACTGAGCAGGAAGCTATTAGAGTACGAGGAGGACCAACCAGGTACTGAATGTTTAATATGAACTGATATAAGGTTACAGACACTATTTATAATAATTTGATGTCATATTTTGTCATTATATATGTTTTGGTAAGGTTTTGTTGTGATACATGAAATACTGAATTACACATCTTTCTACAGGTGTCTGATAAAATTGTTTACTGTTCTAATCAATTGTTCATGATGTTCATACAACCTGTCTCATTATAACAAATTACATATGTAGATGTTTAATGTAACATGCATTTCTCAGTTTGAAAGTGCTAAGTGTATTTGTATTCCATCTTAATAATAATAATCTTATTGGTTACAAAATATGCAAACATTTTGGCCAAGACTGTAGTGACTGAATAATAGACCATTGTAGAATTTCTCAAAATAACAATTGTCTAATTGTTGGACTTATACGTGATTGGTGAATTCTCTCTCAATAATTGAATAAGTAGAGTTCTTTAAACATTTGTTTAACAACAAGTTACAGCTTGGAATGGTCTATTCTTTCATTGGGGTGTGTG
>NW_013666612.1:201817-205330 GCF_000517525.1 Limulus polyphemus | reverse complement strand
AGAAAATCAAACTGGTGTATTTACGTGTTTTACATATAAAGTACGTAAATATACCAGTTTGATTTTCTCTCTCAATATCAAATAATTAAAAGTTAACGCATTTCACAAGATCCTTACCCAGTTAAAGAATGAAAACATTTTATGTTTATAATCAAGGATAAGAAGAATTATATCATCTTTAGGTATAATTATCGAATTTACACAGAAAACAAATTAACTAAATAGACTCAGTTATATATGTTTGATATTTTTCATAGTTCTTTGAATACCAATGAATAATTTTCATTTTTACTTCTGTCGTAAATATTATAATACTTATTGTTTTGAAATATTCAGTAAACAGATAATGTAAATCATAATCGATATATTTATTCACAGAAACCTTATAAGAAATTCTTATGAAATTAAAATACATAATATATAGAATAAAAGACGAAGGTCCCAGTTTTCTTACTAGATCGAATATAGATTTAATTATCTCTATGCGAGTGATAAAACATGTAACCCTCTATAAACATTCTTTTTTTATATATGTATAAAATAAGTTTATAATTTGAAGTGAAATGGAATCATGTGCCCATTACTGTGAATATATATTATAATTTTGGAATATAATTCATTCCAAACCTTAGATACGTTTAAACGATACAAAAGCGAACTAGTACACGACTTATTACTGAATATAAAATGTAGTGTATTTATATTTATAATACAAAAGAAGCCTTAAACAAAAAACTGCCTGACAAGACAAAGTCACCAAAACACAGGCTATAATGTGGGGTATAAGATATATCCTGGTTTTTGGAGGTGACTGCGGAAGTAGGGCCCACATAGCAGTGGGGATACACCGTCTATCAGTCTCGCATGTAAAGAAGACGGTTATAAGAAAGTAAAATAAGATGACATTAAAAGATAAGACAGCAAGACGTGGGTGCTCAAGCCCACATCATCCTACTGCTATATCACCCTTCACTGCCTGTTATAGGAAGGTGAAAGCTCTCGGAAGAAAATAAGTAGAAATAAATAGTCTGAGTGGTAAGTAAGAAAACTTTACCCCTTGAAGTTGGTGTTACAGCCCCCATTATGGTAGTAAACGCTCAAAATAATAAGGTAATATTAGCAGTACAGTAGAAAAAATATACTAGAATATAATTCCTACCGAATTGTCTAAACTAGTATGCGAACTGAGGTTAAGACTGATAGACGGTGTATCCTCACTGCTATGCGGTCATACTTCAAATCACAGAACATATCTTATACTCCACATTATTGCCTGTACCCTGGTAACTTTGTTTTGTCATATAGCATTTTTGTTTAAGGCTTGTTTTGCATTATAAATGTGTTTTATTTTATCAGTTTTCTATTGCTATTTGTAAAGCAGTCCTTCCTTTTTGATGTAAATATTAACTTAATTGTTTAGATAATGTTTACATTATATATATATGTGTAACTCAGTTATAGGATGTCACCCGTATCATATCTTCCAGGCACTAAAATGAACATAATATATACCTGTCTAGTACCTAATATAATTATGTCTATTGCGAACAATATTTCATCTAGTTAGTCTATAGAAATTGATATGTCAAATTAATATTAAATAGCGTGATATTATAATAATTTTTATAGTAAATAACGTTTCAGATAAAGCTTAACAAACGGAACATTATAGTTATATATAGAGAAAGTAATGTTTCAGATATATATAACTATATATATATAATAAACATCTATAGTAGCAGAAACACATATTTGTAACTGTAGTAATTTGAAGTTACATGGTTGAAAACTTGATATATTACTGTTGAAGAAATAGCTCTTATTGGTTGATTTTCTACTATTTGCTCTCTTGTACTGGTGGTTTATTGAGACTCACAATACTATAGGTTGATGTTTTGTGGTTGAAATGGAACATAATTCAAAATAACATTAAAACAAGAAAGCAATTGATTGTGCACGTGTACTTTTTCTCAGAAAACTATCTAGCTATTTATATTTTTTTCAAATGTAATTTAATAAGGAAAGGTAGGTAATGTTATCTCAAGATAATTAAGAACATGAATATACACGGAAGATATATTTATATAGAAAATCGCATAACTAATAACTATGATACAAGTGATAATGAAAGTTAATATGTTAGCCACAAATAATGTTTGAGTATTTTCATATATATACATAATTAAGAAGATTTTGACAGTTGAAACCTGTTTTTCACTAACTATAATTGTTTTAAAATTTCAGGCTTAATTTTAAGGGCGGTAAAATAATAACATTCATTACATGAAGGAACTGATCTCAAAATTATTTGTCACTGGTTCTAGTCACTACACTATGTAGGCAAGTTTCATAAACTCTCTATGCACATGGTATTAGGTCAGTACACAATATGCACATTATATCAATACATTACATTACACCTTATGCACATGGTATAGACCCAGTACATGTTTTACACATTGTATTAAGCCTGTACGTATTATGCACATGGTATTAAGTTAGTACACATTTATGCATAAATAGTAAACAAGCAGGATGATCGGGTTTGAAGAGCTCATTAAAGATAGAAACGGCAAAGTTTGTTACACTTAGACAAAGGTTTGTTTGTTTGAAGTTAAGCACAAAGCTGCACAATGGGCTATCTGTGCTCTGCCCACCACGGGTATCGAAACACGGTTTCTAGCATTGTAAATCCGCAGACATACCGCTGTGCCACTGGGGGGGGGAGTAAGACAAAGGTAAATAAAGTAAATAAAAGATATGTTTTACGGTGTTTTGACATAAACAAACTATTATTCGAAAATATGCTGTTGGTGATGCTTTGTTTATATGTTATATAATGAATAAAACGCAATTTATAATTTATAAAAGGACAAAAGATATGTCCGCGTTGAGTGGCATTAACGAGCAGAGAACAATACACAAAAAGGATAAAAGTGATGACTATTACGAGGGAGTTGTTCCAGAAACATGAAAGAAAAAACTCTTTAACGGTCCGTTTCTAGTCTAATGCATCATGTCAACGTCTCTTAGGTAACTTGAACATACAATACATCACAAAACAAATAACACAAACCGAGGAGTCAAGAACCTTTCCATGATAGAATGACTAAAGTACAACATAAAGCAACATTAAACATATTTTTTGCAATTTTATCTCACATTTTATGAAACACTCATAATACACATATTACAATACCTTTAGTTTCAGGCTGAATTCAGCTATAACTGTACAAACACAAATTCCTTTGTAGCTTCTCTAACTGATAATTGTTGTATTGACAACAACTAAATTCAACGTGATTTCCTTGAAAGTAATTTTACAGAATTAAAGATGTTTTTGTACTGTATTTTAATACTTGCGAGATAAAATACCAAAATGTGTATTTAATAAACTCATCGGTGTATAATGTAATTTGTAAAAATCCAGAGAACTTGACATCCCATGAAAACAGAAATATTTTAAAACAAACTTAAGATATGAGGTTATTATCTGTAGTGCCCGGCATGGCC
>NW_013666612.1:196536-200852 GCF_000517525.1 Limulus polyphemus | reverse complement strand
TCATCACCACCCACCGCCAACTCTTGGGCTACTCCATTATAACGCCCCCACTGCCTAAATGGCGAGTATGTTTGTTGTGACGGGGATTCGAACCCGCGACCCTCAGATTGCGAGTCGAGCGCCCTAACCATCTGGCCATGCCGGGCGGTTACAGACAGTATGAGCAGCTGTCTTAGAAAATTAGTTGTAATGAAACATTTCTTAGTCACGATGTACGGATTTTGTAAATATATTGAATATTGATATCGTTGAAATTTCTCCTTTTTTTAAATTGAAACCATATACTAGGTACTAATTGTATTAGTGTATTTCGCTTATCTTAATACAAAGTGTTCAATAAGAAATATCATCTAGTACATTCATAGATAATAAGTAACAATTACGAATGAGCAGTATACAACACATGTAGCTTTACTACATCATGCTCGCTTTGATACGGAGGTTCCACATGAAATAGTTTCTAATACGGTTAGAGAGGGTAAATTAGTGTATTTTCTAATTGTCTAGGTAGGAATGCATGTTAGTTGATGTTACAAAGTGTTCCCGTGATAAATAATACCACTTCGTAAGAAATAGTGGAGTACTGAATAGACACATGTTTGCCTTTGTTACTAAAGCTTCTATTTACCCAATATCCCATTAGCATGTCGATTTTTTGTTGTTTCTTCTTTGTTTTCTTCCTCATAGAAAAGATACACGACCATACATGTTGAGTACTATACTGTTCTCGTTTCTAGCTTGTTTGGTATATTGAGTGTATATTTCGTCCTCTTTGTTATATTATACAGTGTTGAAAACCACTACTTTATTATTCTATCTTGGAGGTGTATTATCGTATATTTTTATTTATAAAGATATTTGCTCATGCAAGTTGATAAAACTAGTCATAAGTGTTTTCAGTGTATATTACTTATGTTTAACTATAGTAAAAAAAGATTGTAAATTAATGATAAAAAAAGAGCAAAAGTTTCTTGGAATTCATGCTAGAAAACGAAGCGAAAAAAATGTTTGATTGGTTTACTACAACGGATTTCTTTCTCTAAACATATCCTATCCCACGCAAACAGAACATAGGACTGTTTTGTATTTTTGTTGTTGTTCTGATCCTGACAAATGTTTAGACGTATTTTATTCTAAGCGTGGATTTGGCAAGACTGAGAAAAAGGAATATTAAATATTCAGAACTGACCTATATAGGAATTAACTGTTTCTATGAATATGCTAAGTTATAAAATTGTAATATGTATTTAATATGTAGTAATATTAGTCTAAAAGTAAAAGTCGATGTGACATACTAAAATTTATATACTAAAAGGAAATTTACATTTTTTAAAGTTTATATTGGACAATTAAGTAAAAATCTCTGACTAATCATTGTCATACAAGATAGTAAACTTTAGCATAATTTAAGTACAATATTTTCAATAAAAACATAAAGTTTATATTGGACAATTAGGTAAAAATCTCTGACTAATCATTGTCATACAAGATAGTAAACTTTAGCATAATTTAAGTACAATATTTTCAATAAAAACATATAGTTTATTTTCATAATGTTTCTATACGTAATGGCTTTTGTAACATATACTTATAAACCACAAGAACTATTGAAAAAGCTCGAAAGTTTCATTAAAGATAAAATCTGTTCAAGGCCTTTGGATTTATCCCGGTTTTTCAGAAATTTCTGGGAATTTCCTCATAAGTTTAAATTTATTGATTTTTTCATGTTTTTTTCGGCTTTTATAGGCATAATTATTATTTTTCGTCATGTTGTTTTGCGCTTTTTTGTTCAATGGTAAGCAGTAAAGTATACACTATTTGAAATGAGGTGACATGAGGCTGATAGATTCTCTTTCATTTCCGACTACTTATTCTTTCATATCAAAACGATAAACTTACTTTGAACTGAGGCACTTGTTTTACGACGTTTACAATAGTAATATTCTGTAATAGTATTTCTGTGCCCTAAAATCAACTGAAGGTCATAAAGACAGTTGCCGTTAATTAGTTTTTCCTTAACATTTAAAGCAAACAACGAGAAAATCTAACTGCAATAAAACGTTGTTTTATTAGTGATTCTATCTTTACGTTAGAGTTCCAGACTTATTTTGTTGGACGACTACAGTATTTATTATTATGGCAAATATTTGTACAAACTCTGTTTTCCTGAGTTTAGATATTTGAAAGCTCATAAATATCTCATTCAAATATTTTACACTAGCAACTCTAATGTAAACGGGATATTAAGGCAATTATCATCAAGCGGATATTAACTTACGAATGACGATTCATTGAAAAGTTGGAGCGTTGGAAGGTAATGAACGCTAAAAACCTGCTTGAGCTACCTTTAATATTTTTTTGTTGAAACACAATTTATTTATTTTTTGTTTTGAAAAAAAAATGTCCTAGTTTTGGTTATTACAAACTTCCATATATGTTCTGTTATTGGTTTCACTGACCTGCGTGAACAGATAGTGGCAGGGACACACTAAAACGATCTTGTTCAATTACACCCCTAAAGTACAATAGTGGCAATAAATTGAATTTACATGCATACAAACAATGAATACATAAAAAAAACATACTGCTTTAGATGTACTTCGCCGAAGGGATTCCCTTAAGGTAAAATAATGTAGCTTAACCTTCACCTGAATACCAGCATATTCTTGTTACAAGAAACTCAAAACATATGTAACACAATCATGCCTCTAGGTGTCACTCGTAGCGCCAGAGAGATACATATGATTTGACATTCCATAATAATTTAGAGGAGCTCGACATATTCAATGGATTCTAACTTTTCTTCATAGCATTTTAAGTATTGTGAGTTTGTCTCCTATTAGAACATCTCATAAGTGAGTACGTAGCCATGCTGTTCATCGACTCACAGATATGAGTGCCTCAAAAAAAACAAGGCAAATAATATAAAACTTAAACATTTCCCATCAAAACTCAGAGAGATAAAATATAGAAGATACTTAAGAGTTTTAAATCTAAGATCTTTGACTTTTAAAACTCAAACCATATAACAGTTAGAAAAATGGAGAATTAATAATCACAACGTACACCAGCTGGTAGATTGGAGGGTTGGTATTCAGTACATACAGCAGCTGGTACGTTAGAGATTTGGTGTTTAGAATGTACACTGACTAGAAAATTGAATATTGATACAAAAGATATTATGTGTACCATACTTCTGGGAATTTGAAATATATATATATATTACATTTTTGTTCCTTTCTTTAACAAAGGTTCTCTATAGAAGAAAAAAGTCTAGCAACTGAAAATGAGAATCCAGTAAGGGTCCTAGTAAGAAGGTGCTACTTATTTATTTACTACTGCAGCATAATCTTTCTGCTCTACCAAAAAAAAATAGAATAGCATGTTTTAATCAATACTTATACATTATTTTAATTGTAATGGAAAAAAACATTTCTGATATATAATTAAATCTCGTTATGACTTTGGTGGATTTATATGGAGTGGTTTCTTGACGAAAATTCGTACGCTGGAAACTACTTCCTAAAAAATATTCAATTGCAAAATGATTAAAACAAACTAATAAATATATGTTGTCGAATAAACTCGTTTTTGCTTTCTATTTCTTTTACACTAATCATTTCAAAACCAAGTATAGTTAAACACCATGAAGGTGCCTTTCTAAAGATATTGGGGAATACAACGCTGTTCTATTTTATTTTATGAACGCACGTTTGTACGTTACTCGATAACTCCAGAGGGTTCGGAGTGGTCTAATGGTTAGCGTGTCAGATTAATGATCGAAAGTCTTAAGTTTTGAAGTATGCTGTTTTTGAATACGTTCTGCATTTCATCTGTAAGCACGCTATAAATGTGACAGTCACAGACAAAATAATTGGTGGCGACGATGCTGCTGATTAGATGGTTTCAGTAGTTTCAGTAGTTAAAATTTGGTGACAGCAATATCTAATCCTAAAGGTCTTTGACTTGACTTTATAGACTATACACTGCATAAAAATTCGCTCAGGTTGAAAATTCCAATTTCGGTATCTATAGTGGCTGACGTGTGAGAGAACAAATAACTGGTCCAGCTTGTAGTTGTTAAAGGATGTTTAAATCCCGATTAATATTTATATTTTATCAGTAGTTTTTTTATATGGAGGTGTAACCCATTTTTTGTTTCTGATTGATCTTCGAGGTGAGAGGACCAGGACACCATATGTATCTCCTCAATTTCTGGAACTATAAAACGGTAAGTTTGTTTTTGTTTTTTTTTAATTTCGCGCAAAGCTACACGAGGGCTATCTGCGCTAGCCGTCCCTAAATTAGCAGCGTAA
>NW_013666612.1:184818-195615 GCF_000517525.1 Limulus polyphemus | reverse complement strand
GAGCATGTTTGGTGGGACGGGGATTCGAACCCACGACCCGCAAACTGCGGATGAGCGCCCTAACCACCTGGCCATGCGGGCCCGTAAAACGGTAAGAAAAACTGAAGTAAGCTTTTAAGTTTGAATACTAATACTGAGGCTAAATTAAACAAACAGGAATTATGTCTAGCACTGTAAACCAGAAAAAACCTCTTACAAGCAGCTAAGACATAACCAGTTTGTCGCTTACTACTACAAAACTCTTGCAGATGTGTAGGAATTTACTAGAAATGTGGGTTTGGAACCTGCTCTGCCCCAGTTTTCATTTTCTCAGAATAATACTTAACATTATTCAGCACACTATTTGTCATGATATAAAAGACTGTTTATTTTAGATATTATTGATTAATTTATTTTTGTGAGTGAATATTTTATTATTGTTTAGTTTTTTATTATAATTAGAGTTAAAAGCAGACGATTGTATGAAGCTGTGTTTATAAGTCATTGATGTCGAGACTATCGAACGTCGCGTGCAATAGATTTACGTCCAAGCTTCCAAGCATTATTTGTCTCAAAGTGGCTTCCTCGTCATCGAATTTGACACTTTATCTTTGATACAAGAGCTTTCAATAAATATAAAAATATTTCTTGGTAGAATTCACAAGGTGGTTTATAGGGCATAAACTTTGTATCAGATTTTGAGTCTCAAACATTGAATAATCTAGAAATAAATCTAAGAAGGAGACCATGATTTTATAATAAATTAATTTTTACGAAATCGCATACTTCTGAAGTACCCCTGATACAAATTATTATGTGTTACGAATTTCGTAGTCTGAACTTTTATTGTTATATATTTTCAAATCTTAGTCTTAAAGATACCAACTGAAATTTAACAGTGCGTGAACATCAAATTTTGTACAAAATGGCTATAATTTGGCATAAGTTAAGCCTAACGTAGCTTATGTAAATGATGTCAAGGAAACGCTTTGCTGTTGTTTTCATGTCATGACTTTAAAAAGAGTAATTTTGTTGGGAGTTTCTTCTATTTCCTACCGGCAACATCTGTAACTGAATGCTAGGATTATAATGTATATAGTTTAAAATATTTATATAATAAACTTAAACATCTATGTTTTGAGAAAACACATCTACAAATAATATAATTTTTCGTTAAGTTAGACTGGATTTCGTAACGTGATCATTATAACGATGTTTAGTATATATCCAAAGCTTTTATGTTTGTACACAGAAGTTCCCACTGAAACTCTTGTATCAATTTATATGACTACCAATAAAGTTCAGTAAACATACTGCAAAAACTTCTTTTCATGGAGGACAACATTCATAAAATATGAACAGTGTAATCCCAAAACATTCAGAACACTTAATAAATAATATTAGTCTTCAAAACCAAGTTAACAATCTAAAAGACAAATTTTTAATATACCTAACAAATGGATTCGATTTCCAGTAGTAGACAGAACTTGTGTAGCTTTGTCTTATCAAAAACAAACAATAAACATTGTACATTATGTCATTGGAAAACAAAGGAATGTGGGAATGTGGATCAGTTTGGGGTACTAAGACTATCTAGAAAAAGACCTGCAACAAGTCGTACCCCAGCCGTTGTAATAAAAAAGAATCTATCTCTGGTAAAGCAACATAAGTTGTGCTAACGCAATATGTTTACACGACATATTCAGTAAAAGAAGACCAACTGCATAAAACTATATGTACAGTACATAGCCCGTGAAAAATAGCAGTATTCGGTGACACTCGACAAAACCTAGGTGTACCTTCATAATTGTAACAAGTTTCGTGTCATCTTCTACCAGTCAATGTATGAAATAACTTTCAAGAAAAGTACATGTCATGTTGCAAAATGTTTCATAGGGGTTCACGATCATCACTGGATAATGCACAGAAGTAAGTGAGGCATCACAAGAGTGGAAATAAATTTCAGAACAAAGTTGTAGACCTTTTGTAACATATACAAATACTGACTTGGTACTGAAACAAGGTCAGGAAGGTATGGGTTCACCATTGTAATGCTTCTTGTCATATCTCAAGCAACTTGAAAATGAAACAAGTATTCATGCTATCCCATACAAAGACATGACGGTCAAGTCATCAATGGATTTCTATGCAATTAGACTATTGAAATTAACACTGGAAAATACTAGATGAATTATGGAAAGTGTTCAGGAAGGAAATGACAGTCTTTGGAAGTGGCAATCTTACGACAGAGCCTTTTCCAATGGAACTATGGTACGGGACTGTTGTCAACCGCACGGTCGTCAGATAGAGTACAAACGGACATGCTTACATGGACTGTAACGACGCAGTAGGGCTTCAAAATCGTTTTAATATAATGAACTCAACACTCTGTAGTATTCTAAAACTTCTAAAATTATGTTCTGAAAAACATCAGGTTGAAATTTTCAAATTAGAGTCAGGTCGCTGCGACCAAAAAGAGTATTTTATGCTGGTTTAATATGCCTTAAAACAGTATAAATAGGCGTATTTAACTTATTTTTAAAAAATATATTGTCTCGAAAAATGTGTACCCTATTGCATGGAAATATGATTACCCCTTTCTATATAAAGCATGTTTTTCGGTTGGATAAGTCGGTGTGTGCAATAAAACACGTGAGCGTTTCTATCTTCATGAATGTCACGATTCTTCGTGACACGTGTGAAGGAGATTTGCACATAAAGGCGAAACCGTCTCTTCAAGAATGTTTTATGAATTACGTCATCGTTTGGAATTTTGATACGTGACCCGAATTCGTACGTATCAACCGGATCATAATTTGAAGAAGGTTTTTAAGTTTTTGTTTTTATGGTTATGCGCTCTCCCTTGTTGTAGTTTTATGAAAGTAGCAGTACTTCTTTGGATATTTTATCCCTTCTATCCAACATTTCTGTTCTAAATAACAAAAGGCCAACGCTTAAAGTTTCGTCATTTGTCTGCACATTTTATATCTTTTGTGATGAATGTGAACACTACCCTTACAAATATCACTGGAGATTGAAGGACATGACTATTATTAATTTTGACTCGTCGTTAACCACAGCTGACCTTCAGTGTTTCATAAGGTCACTGCCTAAGTATACTTCTTTAACACAATAGAAATATCACTTAGTAGCAATCGTTTCCTTACATTGTTCTTCATGCACCATGGAAAAACAGAAAACGGAGTTCCAATATTTCCTTCTTAACTTGGGAGTCATATAACAAGCCTTCAGGCATGTCTTGGAATATTTCCAAAAGAGAACCGATCAAGAATGTATATATCTACAATATTCACCTGAGTACCGTGATTGAATTGTATGCAAAGTCTTAGTTTTGTTTTTTGTAGTACAAAAATTTAAGTGAACTACATACTATAATATACCAAAGCCGAATCTCAGGAATCGTAAGGAAAATAGGAATACATTCTATAGCCGTATAGTTTCAGACTAAAAAAACCGGTATCTAGGAGAGAGTGACCAGTTCCACCATCCAAAATATATTTAGTTTCAATTATTTATTGTTTGTTTTGAAGTTAAGCACAAAGCTACACATTGGGCTATCTGTGCTCTGCCCACCACGGGTATCGAAACCCGGATTCTAGCGTTGTAAGCCCGCAGACATACCGCTGTGCTACTGGGGGGCATATTTAGTTTCAAAGCTTCTGATATGTATAAAGTATACTTCGATTATATATTCTGCAAATTTTGAAAGAAGCCCAGTCAGTCTGTAACACTTTACTGAACGTATCAGAAAACAATATTAAACAAAAAGAAAAAAACAACACGTGGCAATTATTTCAACGACGAAATATTGGATTTAAGGTTTTTATTTACATGCGCTATTTAGCAAATTTTATACACGACGTATTATGAACTATTGTGATATTCGTCTCTACGTTAATGCTAATCCATGAGTTAGCCCATCCAAAATGATGGGTGTTAAGAAACTCTTCACTAACAACAATTTTATTCACATTAAAAATCACATTTTTGTGTCATAATATGTCTTTTCATACAACATTGACGGTGAGAATATCATTAGCATTTTTCAATTTCCCTTGGAACTGTGAATCAATAATTTTTACCTATATTTATTTATTTTTGGACGTGCATCTGGAAAAGGCAACGTAAAGTTGACTAAACGCCGTCTTTTTTCTCCTCGTATTTTTTCTATTGAAATATTTATTAATTAACATTTATTCACAACTTAAAACGTTTTAAACATAGCTTTTCGACTTTCATTGGGGTATATGATTTAACGTTATGTATGTGTAGAAATGAAGAACTGCCAATTTGATTTACGTGCTACAATTAATGGTATTTTCATAAATATGATCAA
Source organism: Limulus polyphemus (assembly GCF_000517525.1). Taxonomy (NCBI): domain Eukaryota; kingdom Metazoa; phylum Arthropoda; class Merostomata; order Xiphosura; family Limulidae; genus Limulus; species Limulus polyphemus. The sequence continues at coordinate 191,279 of NW_013666612.1, read as the reverse complement.
TTGTTTTAAGCATGCGTTTAAAATTTAATTTATCTTACCTGGAGGATCTATTTCAAACATACATATAAGTTAATGGTTTTACAATAGTAACAATTATTTTGTAACTTTTGATCTAATTTCAACAAAGCAAATGAATTCAAAATTAACTTATTCAGTATATTTTTGAAAATTATACGAAAAAAGGAATGGTACACTTTAATTCAGAATGTAATAATAACATGTCAGTTTTAGTGAAGAGAAACTGATTGCTTTCGTGATTTAAATAAAAGGAATGGAAGATTATATGAATTGAAAAACGTATGTAATTCTATTTAATAAAGTTTCCACTGTTGATAGTTTTATATAGATTTCAAAGTTAAAATTGACCTTAAATTTTGATGAATAACCTTCCTGCTACCTCCGACCTGTTAATTATACCTATTAGATTTCGATCTCGCCACAGAAGGCGCTGATAACAGCGTGACACGAAGACAGAAACTGCATATTATTTAGATAGATTAGAAGCCGACTGGTTTTATAATAACATAAGAAACATTTGTTAGTCGCTCTACTATTCTTTTACACGGTTTATACAGTAATTTATTGTTTGAACTACTGTATATTTATAATTATTGTATTTGCATTATTTTCTTCTTTTTTGGTGTTTTTAGTTGTGTTTATGTGTGTTTTGTTTTTTAACGCGAAGCCACACAATGGAATATTTGATCTATGTCCACCGCGTGAAGTGAACTCCGGATTGTAGCACTGTTAGCCCATAAATTTGAACGTAGATCAGAAAAAAAGGCAACCGACAGAAACCGCCGCCACCTGGGCCTGGTCTGGCTCTTTAAACCAAATAACGGGTTTCCGTGTCACTTCTATAACGCTGCCACGGCTGAAAAGTGTGGGCGTGTTCAACGACATCGCGTCTCAACCTGCAGACCCTTCGAACTGCAGCCTGACACGCTAAATCAAAGCTACACATATAGGAAGAAGCTAACAGCTTTTATCAGTTTCACACACGTTGTATGACTCAGGTCAATTCAAGTGAAATATAATGTTTATGTGAATTTCTTGACAAAGTTTTGTATATTTACATCTTTTGCAACTGAAATACCAACAGAAGGTGTGTTTATTGATACAATAATAAAAAAAAACGTTTTTTCTAACTCAGTCTAAATTGTGTGTCTATCCAATAGAATTTTTTCACTTTAATCTTGTTTTTTAATAGTTTTCGAAATTTAACAAAAAAAAAACGTGATAAATTTCATGAGGTCATTTTTCTAGACATGCGAACTTACTTCCTACTGTCAGAATTTTGTTCATTTGTTTATTTAACTTTGTGTACGGAGCTACTCGAGGGCTATCTGTGCTAGCCTAATTTTGCAGTGAGAAGCTACAGCTAGCTAGTGAAAACTACCCACATTCAACTTTATTCACACCAAAACGTAAAATTAGACTTTCTCACTTATAGTGTAACAAAATTATTTACGTCTACCGAACTTGATTATTTAAATAACATTTTATTTTATATTTTAGTTTTTATCAAAAGCAATAAACAATATGCGGCTTAAAACATCTCACTTGATATAAGTTTATCTATCTTGAAAGTCTGTATATACAACGTGCGAATGATTGGTAGGAGCTGAAAACGAAATTCAGTTGTAGAATTAATGTTTACCAGTAATGATTATAAACAGCATTTCTGTTTTTGCCCTTAATATTCTGGTAATGATTGAAAGTACATAGACCCTATGTATACCCCATGTAATGAAAGGGGAAACTGGAGATATCCCATCAGTGCCCCTAGTAGTCACTCCCACTGACTGATCTATATCTATCCATCATACTTCTAGTGATCACCCCCACTGACTGATCTACATCTATCCATCAGTGCCTCTAGTGGTCACCCCCACTGACTGATCTATATTTATCCATCAGTTCCTCTAGTGGTCACCCCACTGACTGATCTATATTTATCCATCAGTACCTTTAGTAGTCACCCCCACTGACTGATCTATATTTATCCACCAGTTCCTCTAGTGGTCACCCCACTGACTGATCTATGTTTATCCATCAGTACCTTTAGTGGTCACCCCCACTGACTGATCTATATTTATCCATCAGTTCCTTTAGTGGTCACCCCCACTGACTGATCTACATTTAGCCAACACTGGAGATGTGAACTCTACGAATTTAAAGAAAAAACAAGAAAAATTTTCTTGACATCTCCCGGATCATTCCTAGTTGTTTAAACCATGGTTCACAGGTTCAAATGCCTAGGAGGAGTTAGAGAACAAACAAACAAACCTTTCTCAAACTACAGTGGGATTACAATGTGACTACTTATTATTGTGATATCAACTTAAACATTTACTATAACCAAACAATGTTGACCATAATATAAAGAAAATATTCCTTGACTAATTCAGTAATAAGCTATTATAAAGTACATCAAAAATCATTTTAACATTAGTAAAGATCCATCCTCGTTCGAGATGAAGCAAATACAGAAATATCAAATTGTTTGAGTGCATGACCTAGTGGTTTGCACGACAGTGAATACGGGAATTCCTGGTTCGCGACCCATTGCCGTAAAAACGCACTCTTGAGCGGTAGGTGCTACAAGAATAATGATCAAATCCAACTATTCTATCAGTCAATAGTATCCCTAGATTTGACTGTGGGTGCTGATGATTAGCTGCCTTTCCTTTAGTCTATTAGCTCAAAAGTAGGGACGGCTATACGCAACTTTGTGTATGCTCGTTTATGAAACAATCAGACATATAATATCTACTTTTCTTAAATTAATTGACAAGTTATAACAGGGCCATTTTCAAAATAGAATAAAGTTTAAAATGTATGTTTTATTTCCCTCAAAGCGGATTCATTAAGGTCTTAAACTTTTCTTACTGAAATTATATCGAGCTCTAGTGTTGCTGTTATATTGGAAAAACAAATCTGATAAATTGCGATTTTTACGATATAGATACGGTTGTCTGCTTTCTGAAAAGTTTTTAAATTCTTCCCAGAATCGTATAGGACCAGTATGTTGATTATTTTCATAACTTTTTAAAGTGGGTAATAGGCGCCACTTCCATCATGCTCTTCTGGCCATATTTACTACTTTTATATGATGTATACCCACTATATCAGCTGTTTGTTTGAAGTCAAGCACAAAGATACACAATGGGCTATCTGTGCTCTGCCCACCACGGGTAACGAAACCCGGATTCTAGTGTTGTAAGTCCGCAGACATGCCGCTGGGCCACTGGAGGGCCACTATATGACCTGATTACTGATTCTGGATATTTCTGAAAATGCGGTTCTGTCGTCATAATCCAACAACCATTCAACTGAAAGATGCTTTTGCGACGAAGGTTCATAAAATATATTTAATCTTAGTGTTACTGTTTATTTGATTGAAGAATTATTTCACTGTACAGTCTCCCCATTTAAATTTTGTAGCTTATATAAATAAGTAAATAAAGTTCCCAAAATTCAACCATAATGTAAGATCTCCCGATTGTATACATAATTTCTAAACTGTATAGTAAATAGATGTTTTTGATCGTCAAATTGTAATTGCCTTCTGGTTATGTTTTGATAATAGGCCAATTACTGCGCATGAACGTATGCGTAACTCATCCATAAATATGCATGATAATACCTAAGCTTTCCATGAATTCAGATAATCAACGGAACAAGGAAGAGATAGCTTGAATAAAAAATACAGGATCACGAATGAACTCTAATAAGACGCAATTACGTCAGGTAAATATCCATTATTGGGTTTACTAAGAATATTGTCCTCCCCCCGGTGGATTTATTTGTTTGCTTATTTTGTTTTAAACTTCACGCAAAGCTGCTTGAGGGCTATCTGCGGTAGCAGTCTCTAATTTTGAAGTGATAGGCTAGAAAGAAGGCATTTAGTCAACACCACAAATCGCCAAATCTTGGGCTACAATTGCCAACGAATAGTGAGATTGACCGTAACATTGCAACGCCTTCACAGCTGAAAGGGTATGCATATTCGGTGACGGTTTTCAATCCCGCGGCTTGCGAGTTGAGTGCCGTAACCAGATCATGTTATGCCTTTTGGTGGATCGCAGTTATTTTGCAGGCTCAAAACGCTACAATCTATTCCCCAGGTAGCGCCAATAATCAGTTATGTAGCTACACCATAAAAAACGCAACTGGATAAAAACAATACGTATGAAAATACAGTAGTTCAGAAATTAGTTATTATACTAAACCCTATTAACAAAGTGGTAGAGCGAATAGCAGATGTTTCTTATGTTGTTATAAAACCAGATGACTTCTGATAGCGACAGAAAAACAAGACAATAGTCTTAACTCTTTGATTAGTAAGAACGAGAGACGAATATCAGATACAGTCATAATACGCCGTGTATAAAATTTGATAAATAGCACATGTAAATTATGAGCTTAAATCCAATATCGTGATTCTTTGAGTACGAAAATTCCAATTTAGTTGGGTAATTGCTTTAACATCAAGAACAAGTTTATTTCCTGTGCTACCAAAACACATTTTAATATCATTTTATCGGTAAGCATGACTTGCTTCTTGTAATTTTTAGAATGCTAATGATTTTTCGTCAAAATAATACTTCCTTGTGTTCGTTTTTATAGCCGTTTGCTTTTGTCTGCTCGTGACCAAGCCACAGATCCGAACATGAGCATAACTAACATAAACATCAGCCAATGAAAACATTATTAAAGTTTAAAATTAAAGAAGTTTCAAAATACGGCAACGGAACCATAAATTCTCGGATTCACAGTTCGGGAACGCTAAACACTAGGCTACTAAGTTCGTATAACGAATTTATATAATAAACAACTTGAAATCAAAGGTGTTTTAAAACTGTCCTGGTGAGTTACTAATCGAAATCACGTGATTTACCTTGTGACGTTGTGTAAACGCGTTCAACTTGTTGACACACCAAGTAATAACAATTGAGGGTTTATTTAGGGTGATAAATGACGCTCTTCAGTGGGTAGTTTAGGAAGCCCGTATGATACACCAGATAACTGTTTTACATATTGATGCTACTCATCATGAAAAATTATGAATTTGAAAAACTGTCAAATAAAGTTATTACTGGAAAACTATGTATTAATCAAATAAAACAACGGCTATAAGCACCTATCATTTATGTCAAAATTCTCGCCCATATTTATAAATGTGTTTTTTGTTTTCAAATTCTGAAATTGAATATAAACGTAAATGGGCATAAGTTCATTAAACCCATAGAAATAAAATAAGGATATGCCGAAGATATTACAACGCAGTAGTTACAGATGATACCCCTTATTTCAAATAAATGGGTCAAGTTTATGTCAAATGCAAAGTTGTGTTGTTAGTATGCTTGAATTGTTCTTTTGGCTATGAATGTGAAAGTACATTATTATAGAGAGAAAGGTTACTTAAAGTCCTGGCTAAGTTTTGTTTATTCTCATTTTGATTCTATTGATGAATGTCATCATTTATCATACCATACCTACAGTATAATATTTCCCTGGTGGCTCAGTGCTAAGCTAAAAATTTTTGTGGTTGACACAGCGGACATAGCCCATTGTGTAGCTTTAAGCTTAAAAACAAAATACAGTAAAACAGTGTGAAGTGGTGAGAAAATACATTGAAAACCTTTCAAAAAAAAAAAGCTACTCATTATGATATGTATAAAGTCATAATATCAAAAATAGATTTACTACTTCAGATTTGTATGCAGATCTAAGAAACATATATTTTGAATTACTTGAGGTATTTTTATGTGAATCTTGGAACACAGGTCTGAATATACAAATTAGTAAGCTGCACTGGTAATGGTCCCTTTTGTCCAGGAAGAGTTTAAAACAAATATACCTGATGTTTTGTGATAGCTTAGCAAAGTATGAAATAGTGTTTCTAGTTTTGAAACCCACAAGCTTGTTTATTTTTTGTAATTTAGTTTGGCTTACTTCAGGTCCGATTAATCACATGAACTTCTCAAATACAAAGTAGTCAAAGATTCTGACTTACCAGATTTGTTTTATTATCATAATAACCATTAGCTCATATTCTAAAGTAAAACTTAAAAATCAGAATGACAGAAAATAAGAAATAAATCTTCTCTGGTTCACTGTATCTAAACCTTTTATTAAAACAAATAACTAACTTTATGGTGTGCAGACAAGTTATACACTGAGTGGTCACAAGTAAATATACATCTAATTTTTCGTCATTTAACTGATTTATGCTAACTAATTTGTGTTCACAGAGCACTATATAAATTAAAATGGTCCACACACTAATTATATTGTGCTACAACATGCCTAGAACTCAAGGTTCTCTCAAATTGTCAGATTTTGTTAGAGGAAGGATAGTTGGTCAAGCAGATTGTGGAATAAGTCAGCGGCAAATTTCGCAGAATTTGGGAATCCCGCTTTCGACAGTCAACAGAATCATCGTGCAGTTCAGG
>NW_013666612.1:177173-184013 GCF_000517525.1 Limulus polyphemus | reverse complement strand
AATGCCCCAAAGGATCAACGAACTCCACGAAGCAAAAGGAAGGTATACTAGATATTAATTAAATTATAAATATATCAATTCATGTAAATATGGCTGAAAAATTTAATTTTTTCGGAAAAGTTGGTGTCTGTTTACTTGTGACCACGATGTGTACATACACACAATGCGTTTAAATTAATATATACGGAATCGTTTTAATATAATACATGTGATGTACTAATTAGTAGCACACCATTCAGCAACTGGTGGCTTATAAAGTATTTTTACAGGACTTACAAAACATTCGTATTCGCTTATAGCTTATATATAGAATAATAAAAACAAAACGGCTTTCCAGTAATGTGATTGTTCACGTGCCCATAAGCCCTTAAGTCATCAGTTTTAATGAGATGGTTTTAGACAGCAATTCATCACTGAATTTATAAGAAAAATATTCACGAAAATATTAATATTGTCAAACCATATTTCAGATTGATCTTTACTGTAAGGTCAAGTAAAATCAGTATTTGTGAGGTTAAGTGAAACATCGGTATTTGTGAGGTTAAGTGAAACACCAGTATTTGTAAGGTTAAGTGAAACATCGGTATTTGTAAGGTTAAGTGAAACACCAGTATTTGTGAGGTTAAGCGAAACATCGGTATTTGTAAGGTTAAGTGAAACATCGGTATTTGTAAGGTTAAGTGAAACACCAGTATTTGTAAGGTTAAGTGAAACATCGGTATTTGTAAGGTTAAGTGAAACACCAGTATTTGTGAGGTTAAGTAAAATATCGGTATTTGTAAGGTTAAGTGAGACACCAGTATTTGTGAGGTTAAGTAAAATATCGGTATTTGTAAGGTTAAGTGAAACACCAGTATTTGTGAGGTTAAGTGAAACATTAGTATTTACTTTTTTTAGTCTTTTTCTTTGCTGATTTCTCGCAACTTTTAGAACTAAATAGAGCTGAGTTGAAAAGCCTTTTGATAAATGTAAGCCTCGTGGAATTAACGATATTTTCTTCTGTCAAGCAAATATAATGAATATGAAATAATATATATATATTTTACTTTTTAATGATCTCCCAGTGTCCATTGAATTATTAATACAAAAGTTTCTATAAATTCATAGAATCCATAATCATTAAATTTCAGTATCTTACAATCTTACAACCCTGAATCTTGCTTATGTTTTTTATGTTTAATTCATTGGAGAAATTTTGCACGTAACATTTTTATTTTGAATTTTCATTGAATTATTAGTTAATAAACACAATGTTTTGTGTGGCATATGTTTAGTATAATAGTATTATATCAATGACACTTTTAAGTTTTTCGTGTCGCCCACAATTATTTTAGAGCCTGTTTTTTTATGTTGTCATAAACCTTTCATGTTCACATGATATTTATTAAATAAAACAAACAGGATAGTATTGTTTATTTATGGATTTCCATTCTCTTCACTTATTACCGAAATAGAAATTTACTTTTTAAATTAAACAAATAACAGAACAGTATTTTAACTGTATTGAATAATTAACTTAAGAAAACTTTGAATCCTCCGTCACAATACTTAGAATAGACAGTAACCTTGGCATCCCAACTTGCGTGTTATTAATACGCCCTAAAGCACACCCCAAACCTGTCAAGGGCAACAGGCGGAGTTCACGTTTCTTTTTGGATTTACTTAGTATTGTCTTCCTCTGTTTTGTATTTACTATTGCCAGCAGGTGAAGGATATAGTTCCGTTGTTGATCGTTTCGATAATCAGTTTGAATTTCAAGGTCTTTTTTTTATCATTACTATCTAGGTAGTCAAGGGTTAGTCATTCAAACAATAGCATTCAACCTCATTTTCCCCCCTTGAAATGCTATGATCTGTCCATCCATCTATTTCTATTCTATCTTAAGTTACTTGTTTCCCTCCCACCTCTATATATCTTCCCGTGTCTCTCATCATCGGGCAAGTTGCTTGAGAAGGCGTAATCTAGTCCTGAAAACAAATTCAAATTATCTATTTTGACATAGTGGAATGTAGCCTTCAACCATCTGACGCCCAGGATTGTTTTACGTAATGATGCCAAGTACAAATAAATTAGTAGATTAAAATTCCTCATTCCAATACGGGGACGTATTTCATAGTTTGTTCGAAGTTTCTTGGATTTCTTATTTCAAACAAATGAAACAACACACTTACTGTTAAGTGTAACATGTTGTGAATTACTTGGTTGGTTAAGAATTATCAGGAAAGAAACACGAAACAAAATAATGTAGAACTTGAAGATTATATCAGTGGAAATACTCCTACATCTTATTACCTTCATTTTCTATAAATATATACAGTATTTTAAATCTGTGTTTTTGTATTCATGTACCTCTGTAATTGTTTTCCTATGCCATTGTACCTGGTTTTCTATATTCCTGCAACTCTATTCCTGTATCATTGTACTCGTGTTCCTGTGTTCCAGTACTTAGATTCCTTTACTCCAGTTTAAGTACTTCCATGTCTTTCATTTTTAAATCTTATCATGTTGTTTCGTCTCTCTTTTCATCTCAGTTATTATGAAAATCAGTTGAATCAGTCGCCTTTGAGATGGGCTGAATGCGACCCAATGTTTACCGTACGGACTGTGGTGCTGACTATCCCTGGTTTGTGCCACATTATCATCAATAACATATCGGGCTCCGTATTTCGGTGCTGCGGGTGCGTGATAAGAGTAACGGTTAAACCTCATTATTCGACCTGTCTTGAGCCGCCTAAAAGTTGGCGGTTGATGGCGTTAACTAGCTGCCTTTGCTCTAGTCTGTCATTTTACAATCAGAGAAGCCTAGCGCAGATAATTCACACGTGGTTTGGCGCAAAATTGGACAAAACAAACTATCGCTTAACACACTTTTCTGTATAGTAATTTTTTAATAATAATTAAATTTTCATCTTATAATCTATTTTCTGTTATTTAGTATAAATGTTATCTCCCACTGTATGCAATTACGTGCAGCCACTCTCTGTACTTCATTAAATTAGCATTTTTGCAGTACATCTACACCAATAACACAAACTCAAATATTCCAGTTTAATGAAGAACAGCTGTATCAGTCGAGACTCGTAAAGTCTGAGAGATCAGTTTTTATACATTTTGCGAAATTAATTCTTTGAGCGTTTAACCAAAAATATCTACTAAATTAAAGATGTATTCTTGCTAGGCTTTTCGATACAGAAATCTTCTAAAGAGTTTCCATTTCGAAATACCGTTTTAAAATTGTTATCACAAAAATGCAATTAGAAAGGCATTTAGTTTTATCGTTTTAATATTAAAAAAAAACATATTAGACTTATAATGCGGAGTATCTCTTACATTTACACAGTGTGAGTAATCAAAGTGCATAGTATAAATTATTCACTGGAATATTATAGCAAAATTAATTTAAGGACCGTTTAAAAACTATTGAAGTTCAATAATACTTATGGAGCCCCTTAAAAATAAGAGCTATGTTGGAATACCGTATTTCTTAACCTTCCACGGAAGAGGGTGGATACGTAATTTTTGAAATTTGGTAATTATCATCTCCGTTTGTTTGTTTGTTTGAAGATAAGCACAAAGCTACACGATGGGCTATCTGTGCTCTGCCCACCACGGGTATCAAAATCCGTTGAAAGTCCGCAGACATACCCCTGTGCCACTGGGGGCTATCATCTTCGTAACATTAGATTTGCTAAACTGCAGATGATGTGATTATAATATTTCAAAACGTTTATATTCGTTCTGTTTTACCGAATCAAACTACATGTTATGCATTTGTGAAAAACAGTAAAGAAAATATCTTTTGTGTTCCACATTTCAGGTTTCATCATAACAGACAATAACATTTACCTTCCTGGAAATGTACCAAAAATCTGTGGTCCTAACAACATAAAACCTCTATAGTTTATTCACATGGGATTCCCCCTTTGAACGAGTAAGATATCCTGGGAACAAGCTTGAAAAACCCAACAAGGTCCCAGTCGGTTGCGACGGATTTCACATACAATGTTCTTAAATATTTCTGCATTGTAATCATCTGTCGCTGAGTTTGTTCATTTTCTTGACTACACTATTTGTAGCACAGACTATAATATTAAAAAAGCAAGTCAAAGAATGTAGATAGAACTTTTAAATTAGTGTTAATGCTATATGATGTATTTATTTCATGTAAAATTCGTGCATGTATAGTATGAAATATCCGTATGTGTTTAAATTCTCAAGTACATAAAATATCTTTTTTTTTAAATTAAACGTTTATTTTTAATTATATTTAATTATTTTTTCTCAGGGATAAGAGTTTCTGATTAAAAAAAATAGTTAGAAAGCTGACTGGTTGTCTTTTAAATTTACGAGACTTCATTATAAAGTGGTTTTAAGCCAAAAGGTTTGTTGTACAAGTCTTTGAAATCTAAACAAATCTTATTTATAGAATAGCTTCACCGTAACTCATAGATGTAAAATTATAACTTTTGTAATTTTACAATTTAATTCGAAATTTTATCTCTATCTAACATGCAAACTAGAATTGACTATTTATTTGAATGTTTCAATAAATGTCAGCACTGTGCAATATATTACGATTAACAGGGATAGCTTCCCGATTTAGAAACACGTAGTCTGTTTAATATTTAGGATCAGATTACAGAATATTGGGAAAAATGGTTTTTTTGTAAATTAGAATATCTTAGAGATGAAACGCCAATGTGAAAATAAGAAACCAATGCGCAACGTCTTCGAATTACCTGCTGGAAGATAAGCTACATTGAGTAGTTGTTTGTTTATCATACCTCCCAAGTCGTCTCACGTTATTCATGCAGCGTATAATTTATTTTGAGTTCCATCTCTGTTGCTTACCAAAACAATACGTTGTCATTAATTCGAACCTGAACGCTGAAAATAGATGCAGACGCACTTCGATCATGTTTAGCTGTAGCTAATACTTCATTATTAAGTAAGTAGGGTAATACTACTTGTTCTGTCTATGGACCATCCTTCTCATTTTTATCTATAAGCATTTCCTGCGAAGTGCTATGGTTCTAGTCCTTCCTTTCTAATGGTTCTACGCACTTCATGATACGTTGGATTATGCATTGAACTGCTCTTTAGGTTTGAATATATATTTTACTGTTCAGTTCTATTGATTGAAACGAACAGAAACTGCGAATTCAAATGTAAAAGGACTTTACAAGCTGCCACATTTTATTCGTGAACAATAGTTACCGCTATACAATCTCCAGAATATAAAGATAATACATTTAAAGAAGGCATCCACAGATTAAATTACAAATCCTTCATTATTTCGACAGTAGAAATAAGGTACATTATTAAAAACATTGTTTACATTGTTAAAAAACTAGATAAATTCTATTGTTTCAAGTTTAGAAATGTTCTACAACTCTAAAACCAGAAATATCCCAGCTTGGAATTTTTGAAATTGACTTGAAGAACATGATTTATTTTCAGAAAATTTAAAACAAGAAAAATGTTAATTGCTTTTGAACACAAAATTATACAAACAATAATGGTTGGGAATTGATTACACAGGATATTTGTCCATCTATATAACAAGTCTTCTGTATAAAGAACAACATTTGAATAAGTTGTCCTTTGTCCAAGCTCTAGGTTATTAGTGTGTCCCCTCTACAGGAGGTTTTACACTACTTGTGCTGACTAAACATGTTACAATAATTTCTCGGAAGTCTTAAACACGTGGAATAAACCGCATGACTGGTTTTTAATTTATTATTTGTACTAAAGTAATGTTCACAATAGTTGTTCTGAATGATAGTCCGTTCAGAATTGCTGTAGACTTTTTATGACACAAGTGTTATTTGTTGCCAGATTTTTAGACTGCAGGAAAATAATATCCTTCTTTATACATTCTATATTCATTTAACAGTTTGCAATGAAGTTTGTACTTTTTGTTAATATTCCATTTTCAAGTCGTTAAATTGGTTTCTATGCTATATATATTTTTTTCAAACTAGTAAAATAGTGCAAAATTTAAAAAGATTATCGATTAAATAAACTGTTCCGTTGTTTTATGTTTTAAAATCATTAATACAGAATGACCGTAAGGTGGCAACAGATGTTGAAGAACTAAAAAATTAGAATACCAAATTGATTTACCAATTTGTTTTATTCTAAGTACTCCAAACAATACTGTGATAAACGCATTTAAGAATGTGTTGTATCGTTTCTTCACATACTTTAAGTCCTTCCAATTTCCATATTTTGCTCTAAATTTTTCATTTATGAAATTAATAGCTATAAATAAGTACATTATTGGAATTTCAGCACATAAACGAAACCTTTTTTTTTCTCTATGTCCTGACAACTTGTTCCTTGTGGTGTTTTCATTACCACTTATATTAAACGTGGTACTTGTACACTTTAATTCCACCTTTAATGGATTACTCTTCAATTATTCAATTACCTTATAAGTTTCTAAAAAAAAGTTTATTTGTTAACTACAACATGGTTTTTCTTTCCCAAAGGTAAAAAAAGTTATTTTTTGTATTTAATGTAGCATTTTTAGTTTACAAAATTTGCAAATCTCTGATATATTTCTTTCAGAACGGGCTCGGTCCCTGGGACCGACTTCGTAACCATTTTGTGCTTGTTATAGTTTTCGTGCTATAACTTTTAAATTAGTAAGCGAATGTTAACGAAATTTGGCAAATTATCAGCAAACATTACAATGCTTTCATACGCAAAATATCAAATTTTTGTATTAAGTCTTAAGGTTTATAAAGCAATGTTTTTCTCATGCCTTTTTTTCTTTTCGCATATTGTCTATCTAACATGCAAAGTAATATTCATTTTAAGATTAAAAATACTTTT
>NW_013666612.1:175433-176208 GCF_000517525.1 Limulus polyphemus | reverse complement strand
CTGCGAGCGTTTACCGACAGACACACAGACAGACAGACAGACAGAAATTGAGATAAGGCTTGTTTCGGCTTCTCTGGTGTATGAAAGTGAAGATATGCAAAAAGTACACTATTCTAAGCAATGTACAGACAAAACTCTTATTTTATTTATATAGATTATATTGACCTTCAGCCGTGCCTGGCTAACAATACAGAAGTTAGAATGACGCGGCTCACGTACACTCATGTTACTGTATCAAATAATATATAACTGACCTTTGATCTCTACAATTAAATTGTCTTGGCTGTGTTTTAGTAGACTAAATACAGTCACATTTCAATTATTATGCCCCCCAGTGGCATAGCGGCATGTCTGCGGAATTATAACGCTAGAATCTGGGTTTCGATATCCGTGGTGGGCAGAGCACAGATAGCGCATTATGTAGCTTTGTGCTTAATTACAAACAAACAAATCAATTATTATACATTATATATGTATATAGATTATTGTTATTTTGAAATTAGTTCTTAAACTTAGTTTTCTTAAAACATAGAATGGTAACTAAAGAAGAAAAAGCAAACAATTTTCTCTTACAGTTACGACCTTTGTACTCAGTTGCTGCATGACGTAGGTTGCTAAACCTTAAAAACTTTGCTCGTGAAGGATATGAAACTGGCCAGGCATGGTGGACAGGTGGTTATGGCGGTCGACTCGCAATCTGAGTGTCGCGGGTTCAGCTGTGGGGGCGTTATAACGTGACGGTCAATTCGTTAGTAAAAGAGTAGCCCAAGAGTTG
>NW_013666612.1:173063-174433 GCF_000517525.1 Limulus polyphemus | reverse complement strand
AGGCTCTTATTTTATATTATAGCTTGTCAATATTGGTAATTTGAGTTTCTAATTCATACGAAACTATAGACTTAGTATTTTAACTTCACAAACATCTAATTTGAAACAGTGCTGCATTAAACATACCACATGACACACACAAAAATCGATGTTTATCTGTGTTTTTTAAAATTTGCTTTTAAGTTAAGAATTTGAGTAATATATAGTACTAATATTTGAATTATAATCTATGGTTTGATACCAAAGTTGTTGACATAAATACATGAAATAGTAGTTCAATAAAATTATGAATGCGAGTCAACAAACAAGATGAAATGGCCTTTCACCCGTGACCTGTCTCGAAAGGGATATATAGAGGTTCTCAATATTGTTAAAAATATGTTTTAGCACAAAAATTCTAACCCAAGCTATCTACTTCTATTCAAACATGATCTTAAAATAAGGTTTAAACAGTTCAAGTTGCTAGTTTAAGCTGCGGTGGTTTAGTCCTAGTTTTTATCGTGTCGGAGCCTTGCCTAAATTTCTGTCATGCGTGTGACGTCACCATCAGATTATAGAACTGATAATCAAAACCTAATTTCCATAAATGGATTTTTGATGCCGAACCATCGCTTCTGTAGTACTACACCCCCGAGTTAAGCTGAAATAATGAGATATTTCTATTTTTAGATTCATAGAACGTTTCTTACATTAAAATAATACAATTCATGTTATCTAGTAAAAATGTAAAATTTCTAACCTAGAAATAGTGGATACTTTTATGAGTGGAATAGCGACTTTGTAATACTGATGTATTTCTAGATTCGGAATAGTGAAACATGTTTAGTTTTATCTCTCTTAACTGCCACATGATTTTTCTTACCCAAAGGGTAGCATTAACATTTTTCATTTGACTTTTTTTTTCAATTTAAGATATTTCGAGGTCTCTAAAACATATATAATTTTTCAAAATTGTTTATAACATGTTTTGTACAAACTTTCAAGTCAAAGCAATGTACTTAATCTTTAGAATACCACGTTTATACCATAAAGTGTAGTACTGATCAAGTAATACCATTCCCCAAATGAAATTAGCAACACTTTGTAGCACAGTATGTATAAACTATTGATTTCAAGCTCCAAAGAATGAAGGGAATAACACTTTTGTGTTAGAAATTTTTGTCACACCAAATATTTTCACAAAATTTCAATTACGAATTAAGTTTTTATAACAAGATATCTGCGCATGCCCAGTTTCATTTGTCCTTGGATTCTGAGTAACTTAATGAAGAACAGCAACACCTGCGAAAGGAGGTGAAGTCATTCCTAATAACTCCCTGCCTAATGCAAAAGTGGCATACGCCTTCTGTATTTTACTTTCTGTTCCTGAG
>NW_013666612.1:169684-172673 GCF_000517525.1 Limulus polyphemus | reverse complement strand
AGGTCCTTTTTAATTTAAAATTCTTACGGTATCCATCTAATTTGACATTCCTGCATTATCTGTGTAACTTGGTATTTGCATTCTGTTCTTTTTGAAAACTGTTTGGTATGATACATTGTAGAACTGTACCACTGCAGTCTAGATTGAAGTGGAAGAGATTTGTGGCAACAACTTTATAGACCAAAATTGTGAAAAACAATTTATTTGATTTTGTCAGTCATGTGGCTTTAACAACACTTTAATTACAAAAGTCTTATACATATATTACTCTTTAGGAAAGTTCCCTGCCTTCATGAAATAACAAAAACTATAACAATTGAATGAATGATTAATCAGTTTTGTTTATTAGGTTTAGGTGTTCGAAAAGATGAAAATTATTTGCCGAGAAAATTGTTATTATTAAGATAAGGCTTGTCAGGACAGGTTATAGCTTGTTGGATCTAATCCAATAATAAGGTAGTGTTTCGCTATTTTCTATCTCAAATTAGTTGGGCGACTTGTCAAAACCATGGTTGTTTTTAGAGTTTTGTTTTGGTTTCAGAATTTTGCTAAATGCTACACAAGGGCTATCATTGTTAGCCGTTTCTATAATACTGAACTAATAGACTAGTAGGAAGGCAGCTAATCAACAGCATCCACGGCCAAGTCTTGGACTACGCTTATCTGATCGAATAATGACACTTGACTGCCACTCATAACACGCACAAGGCTCCAAGCTGCGACGTTAAAAATTAGCCCACATCCGTCCCTATTGTTGAGGATTTCAGATTTGATTTGGTAAACGCCCAAGATCTATGAGAAGAAAAGAATGGGCACTGCTATATTAAAAGATGCATGTAAAAACTGTGGATCTATATTGTAGATGTGATGTCTTATAAATTTGTATACACATCCTACATATTACATTGATAAATTAGAACTTTATAAGATATCAATTATCATGATATATAAGGCCTTATGCTGGCGAAGAATGATCTGTAGATCGGTTGCGTGTGACATTACATCACAATAAGTCTGATAATGATTTTTAAACTTTCTTCGGTCTATAGGTTACACTTTGCCAGCATAAGACGTTATACATCATAATAGTTGCTATCTCATAAATGATTGGTATAAATAGCATTTTGACCGAGGCTTTGTGTATTGCATGCTCAGCCGGCCTAATGAGCTCTGGTATTGTATGAAAGGTATCGTCGGCGGCAGCGTGTGCCACTTAAGGTAGGCGATTGAAATGCTATTGTGTTATTTTTACTTGGCACCCATTAGGGGGCCATTAAAGGAAGACTTATTAAAAACTATTATTAGTCTTATTGTGTTGTAGTGTCGCAAATAAACACCCTACAGTTTGTTTGTTTGTTTGTAATTTCGCGCAAAGCTACAGGAGGGCTATCTGCGCTAGCTGTCCCTAATTTAGCAGTGTAAGACTAGAGGGAAGGCAGCTAGTCATCACCACCCACCGTCAATTCTTGGGCTACTCTTTTACCAACGAATAGTGGGATTGATCGTCACATTATAACGCCCCCACGGCTGAAAGGGCGAGCCGTGGGACGGGGATTCGAACCCGCAGATTGCGAGTCGAGCTCCCTAACCGCCTGGCCATGCCGGGTCAACACCCTACAATTTACGCTTAAGCGGCATGAGAGTTGTATACCATAATAATTCAGGATTTTATTTTTAACTCACCATATAATTTGAAAAATTAACCTCGATCAGAAAATATTAAAGAAAACTATGATGTTTTTAATGCAAATATAAAAAGAGCCTTTAAAAAACGAGAAGAAGATGAAGCTGATAAAAATGGTTAAGTGATATTTTATTGGGTATAAAATATTATAAAATATTTATTGATAACCTCATAAAATACCTTTAATTCAGTCTGTCTCAAGCTAGACCCAGAATAGTGAAACGAAGAAATACATTGAAGATGTGTTACAACATATCATAACGTTTAGGTATTGCGAGTTGTGGAGCAAAAGAGTTAAAGACAGCATCACTAGGATATTCGTAGTTAACTACAAACATTTTGTGTATAACTATTTAGTTTTTGATCAACCAATAAAGTAAATTAATTGTACATTACTGTAAGCATGTCTTAAAATGTCATTACTCCTGCAGTATTTGTTTATAGCTGAATCATGGCATTAAAAACACCTTTGACATATAATTATTTGAAACCTCGTGGTGCGGTTTTCATACACATAAAGTGAGTTCCCTCATTATACTAACTCGGAATAATAATATTACATTTTTGTTTTTTGTTGTTATTTTAATAATTGTCTCGAAACTTCTATTAAGTTTGAACTGAAGATCGTAAAACAACTTTTGTTTAGGTTGAGGAAGTAAATAAATAAATAGAATAATAGAAACTTTAATGATGATATTCACCAATGTAAAATATGTTATATATAAATATAGTTATAATCTATAGTAAACAAATGTGGGATATTTCAAAATGTCAGCTGTTAATTATGTGCCTGTATTCCATTAATTTGTCCCCCAGTGGCACAGCGGTATGTCTGCGGACTTACAACGCTAGAATCCGGGTTTCGTTTCGATACCGGTGGTGGGCAGAGCACAGATAGCCCACTGTGTAGTTTTGTGCTTAATTATGAACAAACAAACCAACCGTTAATATGTTTACATAGGTCTTTAATATAACTTAAACATTTGCAGCTACTTTTGGATTAGTTTGTGTATTAGCATCATGAAATGTAAAACATCGTTTAGGAAAGGAAAATACGGAGTATCTTATAATGATTTTTATTAATAGGTACAGCCCGATACCATTAGTGACTTGATGTATTTCTTAACAATCTTCCGTTAGTAAAAAATATAATACAGTGTAAATATAATGCTTGGAGACGGCTTGAATGGGTAATGAAGAAAAATATAAGTTTAACATAACAGCAAATGTGCAACGTTTCGACAAGGTTCTGTCATCATCAGGGACAACTACTTTTACCTGATGATGACAAAACCTTTGCGAAAA
>NW_013666612.1:156740-168868 GCF_000517525.1 Limulus polyphemus | reverse complement strand
TTTTCGCAAAGGTTTTGTCATCATCAGGTAAAAGTAGTTGTCCCTGATGATGACAGACGCTTGTCGAAACGTTGTACATTTGCTGTTATGTTAAACTTATATTTTTCTTCATTACCCATTCAAGCCGTCTCCAAGCGTTATTAGTCTCAAAGTGGGTTCCTCGTCATTGAATTGTGTAAATATATCAAAAAATCACTACAACGTGCCGCCATCTATTGTTAATAATAATAATATTTCAAGACGACAGCAAATATATTAATGCCTGAACAGTTTGAAGGCTTGTGCATAACATATGGTAATAATGAATAAATAAGAAAAATTCAATTAGTTAATATTATTATGTCGCTTTGCAGTAAATAAAAGCTCTTAATGTATTTATTTATACACTTTTATTAGTCTGAAATTTCTAAGCAATTATAAGCTTAGTTGTGAGGACTTTATATCATCAAGTAGTGAAAGTGAAGAAACGCATTTACCTGTTGCTAAAAATGCTAGTGATACCAGCATAGATGAAAATGATAATAAAAGTTATGATCATACTGACGAAGAAATGGAAGAGTATTTGTCAAATAATGAAAAAAATGTCAGTTTGCCCCTGAAGAAGAAAGGCCCATCTTTCGAAAGCGCTCGGGTTATAGGGTTTTTATCATTTTGTATCAAGACTTATTGAACCTACTTGTTTTCCTGACATCATGAATGTCAAATAATATAACATGGAGTGGCTTACAACATCAAGACAACAGCCATCTGGAGAATGTTTGCAAAGAAACAATATATGCAAGAAGAATTATTGTCATAGCAGAAAAAAGCAGCTTGAACTAAAGGATGCAGACTTTTCAACAATGTTATGCACTGTCAGAAAATACTGCCATTCTTCGGTAGACGCCCCTTTATACAATAATTATGTTCTAAGCAAAACCTGGAAAATATGACACCAAAATTTGGAACTGTTGTGATAGTGACACGCCCTATATGTGTAATACGCTAGTGTATACACGAAGAGAAGAAGGACAGCCAAGAGAACAAAAACAGGAAAAGAGGATCGTATTGGACTTGATCCAAGGTTGGTAAACAGCAGATGTAATGTAGCTTGGGATAATTTCTGTGTGAATTTAAATATGTCCATAAAATTACTGAACATGCAAATAACATTACTTGGCGAAATGCGAAAAATATATATATAAAGTTGAACTGCCATCGAAAATGGTCTCGTAAAAGGACGTGCTAATTCCTCAAATAAATTTACTTTCAGTGAATACTATGCATGGCCGGCTAGAAACCAGTAAAGATACAGCAGCCTAGAAGCCAGTGATGATCCTACATTACAATAGTACAACGAATGCATAGAATATATACTGACGACCATATGTTAATAGTTTACTCAAATAAAAAGAAGACAAACATAGGAACAGTTGCTGTTTTGTATAGCATGTTAGATGTATACTACTTCAATGCGTTTGTTTTGTGAGCTCATCTAAGGTCGCATAAGAAACGTCTTTATTTTTTCGGATACTTGGAAAAACTAATTGAACAAAATGTTATGATTGTGTTATACTCGTACTTCGCTTTTCCTTCTTATGCCTTTCAGCTTTATTTAGGTTCTATTTATTCCTATCAGGAAATGATTTACACAAATTCAGATATAACAAATTGCTGTTTGTTACTGGTAATCAATACCACGTAGTTTTAGAAATAGGTTTTGCTTTTTAGTGGCAGAATATCACTTTCTTTCTTCGCATCTCTTGGTTTAATCATTCTCTCTCACACATATTCTTCTTCTTTTTTTCTTTCATTGAGCTCCTGTCTTTTATATTCCTTTCTTAAACTCACGCTGAACTGGTCCCTTTCTTTTTGACCCTACAGTCATTTCTCATATATCGGATTTTACTGCTTCATAACTACAGGGTGTCTTATAGTCTCCACACCAGCTGAACTCAAACTGTCGCTATATCAGCTCACTTCAGTTATTTTCTAATTACTCAGAATACTATAATCTCCCAGAATTCCCTATAAACTGACAAAACGCCGGCTTCTTTCTCACACTCTCCCAACTTGCCGATGTAATCTTACACTTAATTTCATAACACAAAACAACAAAGATGGTAACCAAAGGCTACAACATACAACACGAAATAAAGTAATTCATCGTGAAATCGCACAATGTTCATGTGGGCCACACTGTCAGTGAGCGGTATTTAAAAAGTCTGTAATTTGAAGGTTAAGAGCAGAATTAAAGTTTTAAGAACTATAAAAAATTACAATAAACTTAGCACTGAGTAAAATCATATAAGAAAATTACGGCTTTTCTGATTTTCAACATAGGGCATATTTGCCATTTTTATCTATAACTGTTTAGCAAATTAAGAAGATACTTAGTTCAATTTGTTTACTAACACTGCACGTCCATTCTAAAACCATACAATCACAGAATATTGAATTTGATTATATTTTTCTTGAGGTCAAGGGATCTTAGAAGAGACGTCGGAGAAGTTATAGACTACATCTTATGTCCTTTACAATTAATTAATCCTAAAGGACACTATGAAGCAAAATAATTCCCTCGGATATGGTTAATTAGCATATATTTGTCTTGTCGTACACACACACACTCACATGCGCGCATACACACACACATATATATATTTTAGAGATATGAATTCAATGAAAGATCTTCCGACACCATTTTCACAATGTATGTAAAGTCCTATATATTCAAAGTTTATAATTCTACTATCGAAAAATCATGAAAATGTTAAACTTTTCCTTTGATGAAGTACAATAATACATCTTCATAGAAATGAATTGCATTGTGTGTAATAATCATTGCTTTTATATTAGTAAAATATAATGTCAAAAGCAAAAATCGTATTGCAGAATATGCTCATGAACAAAACGATTTTAAAACTGTATACGTAAAATTGCGGTCAGTTGAAATAGTAATTGTTATTAGCTCTTTCCTTCCCTAAAATTAAACTCTCGAAAATGTTCCCAAAAACTCAGAAATATCTTAACATCCTTAGAAATTAAATGTTATATTCTGACATACTTAGAAATTACCATTTAATATGATACAAGCCTATTGTATGATGGTTGGTAAAATCTTATTTTTCTAATAATTTAGTTAATTTCTTTTTTTAAGAACAAAGCCACATTGAGCTATCTGCTGTGTCCACCGCGGGGTATCGAACCTCGGATTTTAGCGTTGTAAATGTTACCGCTTTCCCATCGGTGGACAATAATTTAGTCCAAATAAATTTCGGAACAAAACATTCGTCACTTTAAGTGATTCAGACCTGACGCTTTAGGAAACTTTGGTAATTAGCGATTTGTAATGATTCGTTTGTTCTTATTAACTGCACATAAGGTAAATAGAGTTTGATTACTGCTGTCAGATTTAAAGCATGGGTTTGCATGTTTAAGCTTGACAAAATAATATATGAAACATATCTACCAAAATAAAACTATACTTGGATTATAGAATTTATGACGTTACAACAAACTAAACAAGCCACAATATCCTTTCTTACGTCAGTAAACTCACCTTCCTCTTACACGAATAAACATTCCTACTTACAGAAGTAAGTGTCCATATATTATGACGTTACAACAAACTAAACAAGCCACAATATCCTTTCTTACGTCAGTAAACTCACCTTCCTCTTACACGAATAAACATTCCTACTTACAGAAGTAAGTGTCCATATATTATGACGTTACAACAAACTAAACAAGCCACAATATCCTTTCTTACGTCAGTAAACTCACCTTCCTCTTACACGAATAAACATTCCTACTTACAGAAGTAAGTGTCCATATAACATCCAAAACAAATTATAATACTTAACAAATAGACTAGAGGTCGTTAGATCGTCAAAAACATACACTATTTTGTAAAAAAATCAACTAAAAAATAAATAACCTAATCATAGTTAAGATATTATCAATCAAAACAAGATGTTAAAAAACCCGAGTAACGTTGAAATTTAGAAATTATTAACACGAAAGTAATTAACAAGTACATTGTAGAAATTTAATGAAATGATGCAAGAATCATATATTTCTACGTCTATAAACTGTCTTTGTGATTACTGGATAATTATCTTTTGTTCTTTATTATGAATGCAATTATTGCAGAGAGACTACTTGCCTAAAGCTAAATAAGCCTGTTATGTTTGATACTATACTGAGCCTAAAGCATGATTTTAATAGTTAAACCGTTGTTGTTACATATATATATATATAAGTAATGACTTGTTAATGGAGCGTAAGTTTGAAAACATACTGCAAAATTACTTTTATTTCTTTTATTCCTGAACCAATTTAGAAAATGTTATCTAAGCCTTATTATAAGGCACATAACCACGAGGAGTATCAGCCGTGTTGCTGACGTCTTTCATCGATTTATTGAGCTTGCTAAGACAATAAATATTGTTAAATTTTCAGGTTTCTTTTAGTTTTAGTAACATTTATGTAAGTTTACGAAACAAACAACTGTGACGAATTTATTATTATATATTTATTTTAATATCAACGTTTGTTTAGATTAAGTGTATATTTAAAAATATGCATAGCTTATAGTGTTAAATATGTATTGCGAAACTCCCGCCTGTTCTCCAAAATTGTAGAAGATTCTCGAGAGTATGAATCAAAAATATTTGTGTATACATAAACGCTTAAATGTAGCTCAATATTGTTACGTAAAACTGAAATTTCTAGAAAGCCTCCAAACGCTTATAAATATAACCAACGCCCCGCGCCGAAAGAGAGTATCTATTATTAGTTCGCTATAGTCAGTGTGCTATAAACTTCGGAAGCAATAACTGTGATTGTTATAACGCTTATCAAACGGTTAACTTCAGATATTTGACCAGGAATATTTATAACTTTCGAACATTACAAACCATTTAACTTCAGTGGATTCACATCGGACATTAATACTTTTACGAAAACATTACCTGACGTCATCGGTAAAAACTCAGTCTCTAATAGGCGTATGAATAGGGAAGACTACAGGGCTAGCTAGCTTCTTGTTAACTGAATTGGGCCTACGCCAACTTGTAATTAACTCACTCATCTGAACACTAGATAAGATATTGAAGAAATTCTAGACTAAAAGGAAGACTTTATATTGCTTGTAAGTTTGTGAAACTTTTGTTTATAAATCATTGTTTGTAATAAATTTTTGTTATAGCTGTTATTGTAAATTGTATTGTTGTGTGTATATTAAAACGTATTTGTATAAAAAAACTATGTGTATCAATCTTGTTGGCAAATATCATAAACTGACTATATATTGGCTTTTACTTAACTGCTAAATCCAAAGTATCATTTAGCTCGGTTTCAGACCATTTGAAATTACAATGTGTAACATAATACAACCAAGAGGAGTTAACTAGTAACTAGATACTTATAAATTACTGGGAATTTTTCAGGTAGTAAGTGTATTATACCTTGATATATTTTATGAGAAGAGAAGGTCCCCCCCCCCCCCACAAAAAAGGAAATATCATTAGACATTACTTGTTTAAAAAGTTTTACATAAACACAATGAAGCTGATATTATTTAACCTGTGAATGTGAATAGTTACATATTGAACTCTCTGTTCATTTAATTTCGATTGTAACGATTGATTTTCATTTATTTTTCTTTTAACCGTATAACATTCCTTTTACAGAAAGTTGTTCTTAATTAAAATTAGCAAAACGTTATAAATGAAAGCCATAATTTCGCTCAAACTTGGTTTAATTTTGTTTCTTTAAAACTTTTTTAACAATCATTATTAGAAGTGACTTAATTATCAATAGCACCTACTAAACTTTGTTGCAGGCATCAGATGCGTGTAAATCACGGAATTACTCGATCCTTGCTAGGACCGTCTTTTCTATCTTTATACTTTGTATATATCTCATTTTGAAATGCAGCCATTCTAACTGGATAAAATTAACTATAAGATTTCCGCCTTCTTGTCTCTTTAATGGAATTTCCACAAAACAAACAATCCTCGCTGAATTTAAATATTGTCCCTGATTGCCAACTGTATCGAACATCACTTTTTCATTCGACTTCGTTTGTTTTTTTTTACAACTCTTTTTGGATCTGTGTATGAACGACGGCATTATATGTAAACTTGTTGTCCACAATGGATCCCCAAATCGTAATCATCACGTTTATTTGCAGCCTTTAGAATGTCCTGACATCCCTTTACTGACTGTGACAAAGTCCACACTTATTTATCGTTCAAAGTTCAACTCATTACAAGTTTCAATATACATAGTCAAAATCTAACAGCTATTTTAAGCCTTTTGACAATATTGTAACGTCCTTTGAATGTTCAAATACGCTTTTCACAGTAACGCTGTAAAGTTATATCAGCTTGAAGACAGCATGACTTAGAGCACTGTGCCTTGCCTAAAATACACATATTTCCATGGCAACTGTTGTTGATTAAAAAATAATCATATTTTCTCAGAATTTTAAATAATATCACTAGAACAATTACAAAAGTTATTCATGACATCTTTTTCATATACACTTCAATAGAAAAGTGCAAGAACTGAAACATTTTCCAGTATACTAATTGTTCTGTTAACCCTCTGGACATGGATGGGTGAAAGTGAGCATTTCAACACATTTTTAGTGTTTCATTCCAAATTCAATTAATTAAACAAGTTTTTTTTCAATTTTTACTAATATATTTGGTATATTAAAGTATTTCATAAACCAATTTTTAATACAGTATCATTTTCAGTTTGTTAAATCAAAAGAAAATATTTAAAAAGTAATGGTTAGTATTCATTATTTAGTTATTCTTGTGTGTGTCACATGACTGATCCACGTTCTGGTTAGCAAGATTCATCCCTGTTATTTAGTTTATAATTGAATGGAATATACAGGATTAAGGTTGTAGACGTTACTAAGTTATGTGCAATTTTATAGAGTTCAGGTTTTTAATTTTACATAGACATAAGCCGTAAAGCTCAACCCCTCCTATCACACCCTCCTCCATTAAAGTCATTTTGTCTGCTTGTAAATTTTCTGCCTCCACAATTCATGAAAAATATTAACTTATAACTTTTTTTTTCTTAGAACCAAAAATTACAAATGGTATAAAATTATACTTAAAGATCGAGAAAAATATGCATCGAATTTCGTTTTTTCTGGGCTTATTTCGGAAATTAACAAAAAACTTTGAAAAGTATTAACAAATCACATTGATTTTTTTATAACTAAGGTGAAAATATATGATTTTAGAAATAGAGACGCTGAAAAAAATGATTTATGCTATAGTTTGTAGTATCATTATTATTTTTACTTTTTTGCCCCAAGAGTATATTTAGCAAGCAGATCCCAGTGAGGATTTTTGATATGTTGTAAATATTGCTTATCACAATTTAATACTAACAGAAACCATTTCTGGTCTAATATAGTTTGTATCTCACCATATTCTGACTGGACTAAAAGTTTTATATATTTGTAGCCCTCACAATTTTAGCGCTTTAAAAGTTTTCGGCCTGTGTAATTCCCTTTTTATATGTCACAATTGTTATAGCTAAATTAGATCTTTTAAGAGACTTCAATGTAGGACGTTATCTGATTCTGAGAGATTTTTATAACAGTCTCATTTTTAAGGTTTTCATTAGCATATAAATTTATCAAGTTATATATATATATATATAAGATCCATTATTCTCCATTGCATTTACGATAACCTTACTCTGGTATTTTAAGATACACTGAAAACGGATGGATAAGCTACTAAACCACAATAACACAATCAGTAACGTGAGGTTTGAGAAAATTTGAATGCAGAGTGTAGTTAAGCTCAACTTGAATGCAAATAAAAGAGACTGAGTCAAAACTCAGTAACCAAATGCAACTTTTAAACAAGTGGAATCAAATGCCACGCAATGAGTTCTATGGACGATAACAGTAACACATTTCACTCGAAGGAAGTTCATGCATGGTCAGTGGGTAGCCTGCCGGACTGTGAATCCAAAGGCCCTTGACCCACGTCCTGTTTGCCGAAAATCGCACTCCGCACTTTAGAATTATTGTTGCATTTTAATTGTTTGTTTGTTTGTTTGTAATTAAGCACAAAGCTACACAATGGGATATTTGTGCTCTGCCCACCACGGGTATCGAAACCCGGATTCTAGCGTTGTAAGTCCGGTTGCATTATAAAGTGATTATCAAGTCCCACTATTCAACAAGATTAGCCCAAGAATGGTGGCGAATGCTACTGACTAGTTAGACGATTAGAGACGATTAGCACAGATAACCCTTGTCTCGCTTTGTGCGAATATTAAAATAAGATCATTAACAGGTTTGGCTTTCTGTATACCAAAGCTTTAAACAGTTGCACACGATAAATGTCAGCAAGAACTTTTGCTTATACTTTCATTTACCTAGACTCCACCAGAACGTTCCAAATTGTTATGTCATCCGTATCATCAGAAAACCTTCTTCTGACAAAAAAAATTTAAATCCATGGATGTCAGAAATTCTGTTGAATCTCATCAAAGAATTATGCAGCAAGCAAATCAGTCGTGAAGACAGACGATTTCTAGGCTTTAGCTTACAAATACGGGAGACAAATAAGGCAAGATTAACACGTTTAAAGCTGGAAACATCCTGTCCATCAAGAACTTGTAAATAAATACAAAAAATCTTTGCTAAAGTTTGAAAAAAAAACAAAAAAACTTATGGATAAAGATAAACTCATAGATAATTTGTGGATGGGATGGGTTTAGTTTATAGTTACCTTAGTATCCTTTTGCTTATCTTTAGGCCATCCTTGTCCACCTTAAAGGAAAGATTAACGATTTCATCAAGATTTGGCACATCCTATTAATCTAGAACATGCAACCAAGTACTGAGATCTATACTAATATTTCGAAAAGAAAGTTGTATGAATAAAAATATGTTCATATAATCAGTTGTAAAGGGGTTTAATTTATGAAATATGCGTAATACGCTACAAATACAAGAATCTTTAAGTTCTATCTATTTCTGTATTCCAAAGAATATATTTTATTACCTTTTCCAATTACTTGAGATGGTTAATGTGTTATTTATGGTCAATAATTTTCACGTTATAAGATATTTACTTTTCAATACTTTTTTTTCTGTGAGCATTTATTGTTTAATATAATTAATATAATATAATATATGTTACATAACTTTTGCCTACACAGGTATCCAATCTAAACGTTATATAGTTATTTAATGTAAATGTGTAATATATCAGCTTACTGTATGATTATTTTAAACTAAGGTTTCCATCTTTAGCTCAAACCACTGAGGTAGCTTTCTACCATTATTTTAGCAGGTCTTCTGGTAAAAGTTATTATATAAACATAATTAATTTATCTAGAAGTAAACAAAAGTATTAACTTTGGTTTCTGTACTTGGCGTGGGAACAGGATTTTGCTATAGATTTGTGAACAAACAGCTTTAGAAGATTAGTCTCTAAGGCAGATGCCAATCGGGATTATCTTTCGCATTTCATAACGGCTAGTGTACCAGTTATTTGTAAATAAAGAGATAATGAACATTCCTAGTTTCTTGGTTGATGGTTGACTGAACTATAGAGTAACTGGTTTCTTAACTATAGGATTCCATTCCTCAGAGAGATATTGGAAAGTTCAGTTCAGTTTGAAACCCAAATTGTATGTGGTTTTCCTTGCTTGCTGCTGACTAGTGGGATATTCTTCAAATGTTCTTTTTTTTTTTGCTTTTTAATATTTAATAATAGTTTCAGCTTAACTCACTTTATTTTTAATTTAATTAGTTCTAAAAAAATCACAATAGTTTTCTTTCAATTCGTGTTATTTTCCTTTAATACGCATATTTGTTGTACTTTAAATTTAATGTCTACTTTTGTTGTTGTTTTTCCTGTTGTAAACATAATATGAGTCCACTCTAGTCCAACAAATCTACCTGAGTGCCTTATCGTAAACCACAACACTATGTAATATTACTTATCATAACACCGCAATAATACTGTAAATGTCCACCTGTAGATAGTTATTAAGAAAATACGCATAGCAATTCCGTTCAAACTCATAGTTCAAATATAATCCAATGAAGATAACTGCATTAAAAATATACTTGGCATATTTTTTATTATCCACACACAAAGTTAAGAACGAACTTTATTGCATAAATTTATCCTGTTATATATATATTTATGACATTACAATTGGATAAGCTAATTTATCTAGTTATATCCGGATTAAGGTCTCTTCATATTACGATTGGACAAGCTGATTTATCCATTTATGTCTAGCTTATGGTGTCTTGACATTAAGAGTTGATAAGTTGACTTTAACCAGTTATATCCAGACTAGGGTATCTTCATATTAGGTATGAATAAGCTGATTTATCTAGTTATATAAAGCTTAGGATCTCTTCACATTATGCTTGGATAAGGTAATCATCCAGTTAGATCTAGATTAGGTTCTCTTCACATTACGGTTAGTAAGTTGATTTAATATAATATTTATAACTGTATAACAACATTCGTAATACAAGATTTGATGTCACATGGCCATACACAATAAGAATACAGGCCACAGGAATTATTCCGTGAATGAACTTTGTTTAAAGGTTAAATAAGTATAAAAGTTGATGTATTGCACACCATATGTTTCAACAACAAGGACTTAGTACTCATTTCCTAGTGTGGAAGTGACTATATAACACTACATAAATGCAAACATTTCAGTGCACAGAAACTTTTAATTTTATGCGCACTTCTAGTTGTTGAAAATTTCAAACATAAAGCTTTAAAATAGAAATATCAATCTACATGTACATGTTTCGACGTGATCTACGTCATCCTCAGGAGTAACTTACAAGACTATTTTATACGTTTCCCTTGTCGCATTACTTCATTGTTATTTGCAGATAAAGGGGGGACAAACCGTAATATTTAACAAAAGTGATTATGACAAGGGAGTAGAAGACATATTGAAAGAAAGTACATATGAAAAACTTAAGAATAACCCAATAAACAAATATCATGAAAGTGTAAAAACTGGTGTTAAGAATAGCCTAATTTTAACTCCTGAAGAGAAAAAAAATGTTTAGTATGAAGTAGATTTATTGCACCAAGGTTTTACGTATTAACAGTTTTAGTCCCATAGTATCAAATATAAGTTCATCATCTTATGAAATAGCAAAATTTATAACACGTAAGTACTCTTCTTTGAGAAATAAGAATAAACATACAGTCAAACATTCTATAGAATTTGTAGAGAAGCTTAAAAACCTAAAATTAGAAAAGGAAGACTTACTGGTATCATTTGATGTAATATCGTTGTTTACTAAAACACCATTAGGTGTTTTAAGAATAAATTAATCAAAAGTTAAGTTAAGTTAAGTTAATCAAAATTACTATATACAGAAAGAGGGTTTATCTATGGGACCCCCCCCCTCCTTTTCATGTGACCTTTATATGGATAGTTTTGAAAATGAGGCTTTAAATAACGCTAAATTTAAGCCAGAAGTTTGGATAAGATATGTAGATTACACACTCGTGGTGTGGCGACAGCAATCTACACGTGTGAAATTGAAGATAATAATAGCATTAATTTCTTAGACATATTAGTTAGGGAAGAAGCAGAAGGTAACTTAGAAACATCAGTTTATTGAAAACCTTTTGCTGTTGTTATGCCACCACACAATGAATCATATTATATACAAACCCAAAAAATATCAGCATTTTATACATGTGTTTATAGAGCTTTAAAAATATGTTCAAAACAGGAAGATTTAAATAACGAATTGTTATTAATTAAGTATATAACTATTGATAGAAAATTTCAACCAAATAAAGTAGACAAGGCATTCAAGAAGTTTAACAAATATGCAAATTCAGTTAAAACTACCACATTAAAATTTGTTTATGGAAAAAAAAGAAACTACAAGTTTACCCTATGTTCCAGGTTTAACAAATCAGTTATATAAAGTATTTAAAAAGTGTCAGAATTTTTACCCTATCTTCAAACCAATAAATAAGCTAAAAGATATAATAGGGAATGTTAAAGACAGAATAGAATTAACAGATAAGAAAGGTATATACAAGATAGAATGTGAATGTGGTAGTGTTTATATTGGTCAAATG
>NW_013666612.1:149263-156053 GCF_000517525.1 Limulus polyphemus | reverse complement strand
GCTATAGCCGAACATGTAAAAAACTACCCAACATACAATATTATGGGGAAAAAACTTTGTTTTAGCTCAGCCTCGAAGTTTTTATATCATTAGATATTAGAGAAACATTAGAAATAATGGAATATAACAAAGAAAAACAAGTATTAAATAGAGACGAATGACAAGTAAGTCAATAAGTTGATATATGGCGAGATATATTATATATTTTTTTTTACACCAAGGAAATATGCAAATAACAATGAAGTAATGCGACAAGGGGGAAAGTTTGAAATAGTCTTGTAAGTTACTCCTAAAGATGACGTATATCACGTCGAAACATGTACTTGTAGAGTGATATTTCTATTTTAAAGTGGAAGCCGTACGGCTTCAATAACGTTTTTATTGTGTAAATACAAAACATTGTTTTTAATTATTTATTATAATTTAAAAAAAAACATTTCTATCAGTGCCGGTATTGCATATGCATATTTTATGGATGATTGAGCTTATATATAAGACCCTCATAGCTCAATGTAAGCTCGATCCTTGCATAAAGCACAGATCAAATACCCATTGTGCAACTTTTCGCTTAAAGCAAACAATCATCTGTAAATATAAACACATTTCTTCTCACATTATTAACAAAACTCGCTGGTATTTTAGTTTGCAATGCTGGCAACACCTATACATTTTTTACATAAATTTATAGCTGTAATTGCAAGACAATTTCCTCCAACTGATAGACTAGAGAATAGACAACTAGTCAATAGCACCCATCGTCATCTCTTGAACTACTATAATCGAATAATGTGGTTTAGTCGTCACTCTTATAAATAACGTGTGGCCTCAAAGTGTGGAGCGCGTTTTTACGGCAGTGGGACGGAAACCTTGAATACTGTCGGACAACTTAAATGCTAGGCCACTCCCAGCCCAGTTACAAGGAAGACCAGAACATTAAATATCATTACTGTGTGTGATATGTACGAAACAGCTGCCCGATTTTAATAGTAGGCCCTTGTCATGATTAGTGGCCTATACAATCATCTAAGTCTAATCATTAATCAGTTACTAACAACTATAACAAGATCGTGATTAGTATCAGGTTATTTCTGAAATGGACTGTGTGTGTTATGGTAACGGCCAGGATCCGATCCTGCGTCTTCGTGATAGAATGGCTGATGTACAATCTACTCGTCCGGAGTCATCCCGTTAGGATTTTAATGAGCTATCCGAACATTTTGAATAGGTATATCCAGATTTTGCTGACTTCTATGATAGGTTGACTGAGTGTGTCACCAGAAGGTTTATTTTACCTTTCATTTTCTCGTGTGTGATTCACATTTTATTATGTTCATATTATTCCATTTTATTATAAGGTCTTATTCTACGACATGATGGACTATTGCAGATAGATCAATATTACTGAGTCTGATATGTTTATTATGCTCCTGAATTCTATTTTATTTGGTCTTTTTGTTTTTCTAATATTATTAAACTGGAGTGCATATGCACGTGGTATTTCGTAAATAGTAGTTTTTGCTCTTCATTGGACCTTTAGACGGTTTAATGTCTATTGTTATCGTACGGTGACTTCTGAATACTGTTCTGAGTTTATGCTGTTCACATATCTAATTTATGTTTTTTAGAGAAGCCTTTTACATGACGAATATTATGCTTCTGTAATGTTCTTCCTACTTATTCTTCGTGTTTAATCTTTTTTACAAGTGTTCAAGACATTCATTGTCAGGAAGATTATAGTGGCGTGTTTTTCCTTTCTTCTTCTTTGCATATTTTATATTACAGATCTTGTTTATTTGGAAAAATAAGCAGTCTATGACGCTTAACTTTACACTATTGGAATGGTTGGACTTATAGTCGAAGTATTCATTATCAAAGGATTTACAGTAAACTCCTGTGGTATATGAGTTATACGTCTTAGTAAATATCACTTCTAGGAATGAGAACGTGTCATGTTTTCTATTTTCAATGTGAATTTGTGTAGCTAGGTGTTATATGTTCGGGTGGTTCATGAATTCTAAAATCTTGTATGTATTGTGTGGCCAAATTACTTGTATCCTCAATATATCTCAGCCAAATCTTGGGCCTTAGAATGGATTTTTAATACATTACCCTCGAATTGTTTTATGTAGAGGTTTCTGAGTAATGGTGATGGGATGAGCTCATGGCTATGCCTTGTTGTTGTTGATAGTATTGATCTTCATGTTGGAAATATATTATGTTGATACGGAAGATTGTGAGTTCAGTTATTGTAGATATTGTCAATTGGGTATGTTCCTCAAGCGCTCTATCATTTACAAGCTTTTGACGGAACATCTGAGATGTTTCAAGGTTTGGTACATTAGTAAATAGGATGCAACGAAGCTGATAATTGTTTATTGTGAGGTTACTGTAGTTGTTTTTAGAGTCTTTTCAACGTAAACTGAGTCCTTAACGTGTCAGAATGTTTTTTCTGATAATAGTGTTATTATATCTATAAGATATATATCTATTGGGTGGCATGTCCGAATGTTTTATATTATAATAGTATTATTATTATCTATAAGATATATAGCTGTTGGGTGGCATGTTTAATATTGACTATGGGAGAAAGAAAGTATCCTTACTTGTGAATTTTAAGTAGGACATAGTTAATGTTTTGACTGTTTCTGTTCCAAGTTCTTTCTCATGTTTCTTGAGAAGTTGGTCAGTTGTTTACTTTATATCAGCTGTTGGGTTAAACATGATCTCCGTGTAGTGGTCATCTTTAACTAGAGTTTCAAGCTTGATGGTATACTGAAGATTAGCAACTAAATAATTATTTGACTTAGATGGTCTTAGAGACTACTAACCACGACAAAGATTGGTACCAGAAAGTCAAAACTTTACTGTAACTTCCTACTTTAAAACAATTTACTTATATTTTCAAAGTCGAAAAAGTTTCTTTTTTCTAATGTAAATATTTTTAAGAAGGTATTGTACACCTTTAAGTAACATTTATATGGGACTTCCAAACATTTTGTCTGAACTTTTCTTTCCTCCAGTTTCTGAAAGTCGGCTCTCCAAAAACCAGGGGCATGAGTCTTATTATTCTAAAGCGGATTTCAAAATAAACTTTCAATAAAATTAAGATATGATCGCTAAAACTCCAGTTCTGTTGCTTTATCACTTTTCTAGCCATGTGAGAATATATTATAAAAACGAACATGATGTTAGAAAAACACGTAGGTTCAAGAAGTCTTGATAGAAATGAATATAAACAAACTTCTTTATAACTTGGTCTGATATGGCATGGTGGTTAAGATGTTCGACTCATACTCTGAGGGCCGCAGGTTCGAATTCCGTCCCCCGAACATGCTCATCCTTTCCGCCTTGGGGACATTTGTAGCATGACGGTCAATCCTACTTTCGTTGATGAAGAGTAGTCCAAGAGTTGGTGGTGGATGATGGTGACTAGCCCCTTTCATTTCAAAATTAAAGACAGATAACTCTTGAGTAGCATTCGCGAAATTCAACAGCAAACAAATGTTTATAATTGAAAATATGTACTGATTGTATGTTTCTAGGTTTTTGTAGTTCAGCGTCCTATATAATACGAACAACGAGCACAAAAGTCCATGATTTCGCATCTGTTACAGATAGTAAAGGAAAAGCTGTTATCTTTTGTGTTTGAAACTCAGATATATGGAAATGTGCACCTTTTCCCACGTGTTTTGTATGTTAGTCAACAAGTTTGCACAAAACGTGAATATTTGGACCTGATTAACTGAAATTTAGGAACTTCACTGTTGCTGACAGGTGAAACGTTATCTCTTTATCAGAGCGGAAATGTATCCCGTAATAGCTCTGAAAAGTACGTTATATTGTTTGTTTTTTGAATTTCGCGCAAAGCTACACGAGGGCTATCTGCGCTAGCCGTCCCTAATTTAGCAGTGTAAGACTAGAGGGAAGGCAGCTAGTCATCACCACCCACCGCCAACTCTTGGGCTACTCTTTTACCAACGTTAGAGATTACTCTATATTTTTCTTTATTCGCCAGGGTAAGTTTCTTTCATATTAACTCGTGCTTACCACGACAGTTATCTTCAACATATTTTTCTATCGTGTAATTTATACATCAGAGTTTACTATTAATTTTTTAAATGCTTGTATTCTATTCTATCTTCTTCGAGTTGAGCGCCCTAACCACCTGGCCATGCCGGGCTCAGCAAAAAGTATGGATCACCTCCAGTGGCACATCGTGACACGAATCTTGAGTTAAGTGTCTTTTTTGTTCTTATACACTTTCAGATTAAGACAAATCTCATGTCTCTCTTCTTTGGAAGAATATATCGTCAAGAAGAAGAGGCGTCATCGACACAATCATAAGTAATAAAACATATTAACTAGGATTTGGAGTGAAGTATTTCCAGCCCTTTGCCACGGGCTTTAAGAAGTTTCACTTCAAACTCTTACAAAAAGTGTTTCAAACTAAGACATTTCCTATGGTTGCCAAAAACCTCAACCAGTCCGGACTAAAAAGCAGTGAGGCAGTGGTCCAATCACTGAAGTGGAATTACAAATGAAAAAAGTAACACAGACGGCAGCCAAGAAACCCTAATTAACAAGGAAGGTCTCAAAATCACTCTCTCAGCCAAGAAAAGGAATGTGAAATTGTACTAGGTCATTAAAAGAACCAGTATTTGTATATGTTGAAGCATCTCAGATAACATTCAGATTCTCACCACCAAGACCAGAACTGTACTTAATCCACCATCACAGAAAACAATTGGCGGCCTAGAAGTCATGAAAGTGTTCCTGCAACATAAGTTTTTTGAGCATTTAACATTTAAATAGCATATAAAAGTCAAAGGAAGTTAATGTATGTGCTACAAAGTTAAAATATGAAAATGTATGTAAGTTAAAAAGCATGTTGTATAAGGCTTTCCATTTACATTCTAACGTTTTGACATTTCCTGGAGGGTCACAGAATTGAGGGATGAAATAATATAAATGTCTTTTCATTAACTAATTATTAACTAATTGTTCCATAACTTAAAGCTTTCTTTCATTACAAGGCCTAGTATAAAGAAATTGTGTGATTATTTGTATAGGAGTCATATGGCTGAAGGCAGCGTATGTGTGATCTAAAAACAAGGTAAAGTTCAAATTAAGAAGCATCGTGTATTACCATGTTAAAATATCTGTGTTAAAGCAATCTGAATGTTTCACTACGATAATGATTAGACTAATTAGACGTATGTAAATAATTAGTTTTTTTAGTGTTTAATATTTATAGAGTTTCTCAAAGTTTGTGTAAAATGGTACTTAAGCTATTAGCGTTTTCGTTTCTTAACCATAAAGGTAACTTGATTTCGCGTTAACTATTTGGGTAGCTTTTGGTTTCAGTACAAATTGCGAGAAATATGTTTTATGTTTAATTTAAACAGCCTGTGTCTATGGACCGTCACTAAAGTTGGTTTATTGTTATTTACCTGTTGCCATGGGTATACGTTCTATTTGGAATATACACAGACCTCAAGATAAAAGCACTAAAGCTAAAGGGCGTCATTCTCTCACCTATTATTTTATTGTTTCTAATGGTTGATTAAAGATTAGTGGCGTTTACAGATCTCAAGCTCCTCAAGCAATCTTAGATCTACGATAGAGCATAAAATAAACCACTAGGTACACTGTTCTTTAGTTAATGTTACTTTCATAACAATATTGCTTAGAATATTTATTTTTGATTATATTATTTTTATTATAAAGATTATTTTGCATGTTAGCTTAGTAGACTGATTTATTTAAAACTATCCTAAACCTCGAAGCTGGTCGAATCTCATGAGATATTATTGGGATTACGGCCGAAAACATCGTTAACAGCTAGTATACTCAAATGATTAAGTAATGCATTCTATTTATAAACTCGTCACTGGATTGATTTTTAGTTCTGATCTATATAGGTAGTTTGTTTTGATCAGAAGACAGCATTAAATCAATGCTGCCACAGCTGTTTAGTACTTTTCCTTAATCTCGAGCGATTTGTTGTTTTAAATTTTATTTGTCGGTTAAAAGAATATGTTAATTTAGTCAAACTGTTTGTGTTTGTGCGTTTATCAGGGTAATGATAGGTTTATCAATTTAGACGTTTTGTAGCAAATTCATATGTGAAGTTATTTTAGGTAACTGTGTGTTCTACGCTGTTAGTTAGATAAATGTGTATGTTACGCTCTTTGTATAGTTTGTTAGGTACCTGTGTGTGGTACAATATTTGTTAAGTACCTGTGTGCTATGTTGTTTGTTAGTTAAATATGTGCTACACTGTTTGCTAGGTAACTGTGGGAGCTATGTTGTTTTATGTTTAGAGTATCCATTCTTATTTAATATAGTCAATGAAACAATAGGTTGAAGCTAGGATATTGGTGTGTGATAGGTTTTTAATGTCTAGAATAGACTATTTGTATCCTGTTATTTATATTCTATTTGTTTCTTACTTAATGATTAAAGGGCACCATGGTTTGGTATTTAAATGCATACATAATTCGTTCCGCATTGAAATACATAGAGACTGATGGTTCAGAAACTAATTTACGGTGATCTTATTATTTAGCGCGAAGGTGAGCCTAAATATAACTTTAGTCAATATTTTATAAACACTGTTTTTCTTCAGAGAACGTATAATGCTTACGTAATGTCATGTATAATACAACTTTTATCATATACTGATATTATTGTTATTTACATTCTTAATCATTTTTTTACTTCATTTAAACTTTATCTTAAGTGTAAACCAATGGGATCATTGGTTTTGGCCCGGAATGGCCAGGTGGTT
>NW_013666612.1:139721-149253 GCF_000517525.1 Limulus polyphemus | reverse complement strand
TCACACCAAACATCCTCGCCCTTTCAGCTGTGGGGGAGTTATAATGTGACGATCAATCCCAATATTCGTTGGTAAAAAAGTAGCCCAAAAGTTGGCGGTGAGTGGTGATGACTAGCTGCCTTCCCTCTAGTCTTACATTGCTAAATTAGAGACGGCTAGCGAAGATAGCCCTCGTGTAGCTTTGCGCGAAATCCATAACAAACAAACAAACACAATTGGTTTTAAAGTACTTAGTAGTGTTGATATGCTGTATCCAGGAATAGGAGAGGGGCGTGTGTGATGTCGACATGATGGATGCAGGTATGAGAGAGGCAAATATCCACTGAAGAGTGAACTTTGATGTCTTGCCCTAGAGATATCATTGCCTGTCAAAGGTTGGGACACAAATGGGAATTACAAGTTGAAAATCTTAAAGCACCATTTATCATTTACTTGACTGTAGGATTGCTCAAGGTGTGGACTGAGGTAAGAATGGGATGGGAGTTGTGATGATTTACCACAATAAACGAACCCATTTACAAGGTCTTCAGAAAAAAGGCGCTCTAGTTGTAATTTCATTTAACTACTGAAACACCTGACTTGCAGTATTGATTTTGGCGTCAAAGAACACATGAGGCTTGCGAGGTTTTGACTGTATTGTGTTGTCCCTAAGTAGAAAGTATAATTCCTGTGACCAGCATCTATCAAGAAACTCTGGCTGGAGGTATGGAAAATTTTGGTAGACATCTACAAATGTTTTTGAATGCCGATGTTTCACATATTATAAATATTTTTACATGACTTAAATCTCCTTATCCTCGTGTGTTCTTTGACACCAAAATTAATACAGTAAGTAATGTATTTCAATACATAAATGCGATTAAAACTAGGTCGTCTTTTTCTGAAGACTCTGTATAAATTAGAATTAATGCCAGCAGTATATGAACGAATGTTTGTTTGTTTTTCATAGTTTAATTTCCTGTACAGCGTGGAAACCACGAGCCTTGATTATACATCTTGGAGAATACGATGGCCAGTTATGTATGTTGTTTTATGTGTTTACTTGGAGAAAGGCCAAATAGGGTGGCCAGTTATGTATGCTGTTTTATGTGTTTACTTGGAGAAAGGCCAAATAGGGTGGCCAGTTATGTGCGCTGTTTTATGTGTTTATTGCTTAGTTACATGAAGCATTCTTTTTCCTGAAAATAACTCTTCGTGTAGTATGCATACAGAATGACACAATTACTTTGATTGTTCTACTTGACGTTAGTTATACCAATCTCTTTCTTCATCGTGTAGTTTCCTAAGAGTGTATTTATCCATCTTGACAACTACTTATCTTATCACCTTCCAGTTCTTATCAGCATTGACAATATAGTGTATTACTTAGTTTATTTGTTCAACAGATGTAAATTATTCTAGGGTGCTAGACTCTCGATCACTGCAAGCGATCTCACCTGCATGCTTAATTACTCATATTACAGAATACTCCAACTATTTTTCTCCTGAATCCTAAAAACAAGTTCAAAAATAGCATCTTCAGCTAAATAAATAAGTTCAATCATGTCTGCATGTCATTTTAGGGAGAATATCTTTAGAAAGTATAATATTGAAAGTTTATGTTTTATGCAAGGCTGTCCCCAGAAAAGTCTTTGAAGCTCTTTAGTTAAGTTTTCCAGTCCAAAGCAAAATACCGTGTATAGTCCTTTAGATTTTTTTGGAATACATTTCAGTGAAAGTCCATATGTACGAAATGTTAAAAATAATATACTCTTTACTGTTTAAGTTCTTCTCTCTATTATTAGTTCGTGTTTGTTGGGTTTCGAAAAGCACGTAACTATTCCAAAATCTTAAATAAACGGATCATATATATTTTTTTTTTTATGACGACGGACATCACCGAACTTCGTAAAAGGTTATTTAGATATAAGAAATTTTCCGTACTTGTTTTAGGTGGCAAACGCACTGTAAATCTCACGGTACACACAGTGAACCGTCTCACAATCTTAAAGTACTAACTGGCATTTATTTCACTGAAGGTCTACCGAAGGAGAGGCCTGAGATAAGAAGGGGTGATGATTTATCACTGTGGACGTAGGGAAGTAAGACTATTAACATCAGGTATTTGTCCCTGAAACATGATTACCCATTGTTGTAGTGTGTATAGGTAAGAATATTACTATTACATATGCAAGCTAACATAATTGCTTTGATTGTCGTGTCACCCTTGCTCATATCAACGATGACAAACACACCCAATACTTACGTATGTCATGTGTTCAGACACACCATAGAACCACTCATGACACACCCCAGAACTATTCGTATTTCATGTGTTTAGGTGCCCGAATTTGACATTTTTCAACGGAGAAAATAATTTCTTTTTGTCCTAATTTTACGTATCACGTACTTACTTTCATTATATTGAATGTTTTAATTATCAACATAAATGATTTGGAAAGGTAATTCATTGTTGTTTACCCTTTAGATCAAATCTCATAAGATATATACAATTATATAATCTTAAATATTTATTCAACACATCTTAATATATCATATTTATGCAATGCAAAAGTATTTGTCAATAGCCTTCCAGCTTCGAATGTGGTAGGACCCAGAGATCCTATTCAGGGGAATATAACGCTAATGAAAGGAGGTCAAACGATCTTTCTGAGAAAAGGTGGTAGTCATGGTCGTACTCCTAAGCTCGAGGCTACACTACTCCTCCCTCGGTGAAGGTGGAATCCCGGTTAATATGTTCTTCAACGTTTCATTAGCCTGAATGCTTTAAAAGAATAGGTAGCGCGAGAAATGATTAAATTTCATTAGTGCTCTAGTTTAGATGTTTGTGCATCACATCTGTCATGAATAACAAAACGAAATATTTCACATTCTTACTCGATAGCGATAAACATGTGCATTTATTATTCATAGTGCAAATTTCATTAAATTTTGCCACCTAGTGGCCATTGTGTAGTTTTGTGCTTAAGTAAAAAGAAACAAATTATTACGGTTTTATAACAGTAAAACAATCTTATCTTGAATACTTTAAATAGTACTGGAATGTATGGTACACATCTTCAAGATTTTACAGTAGGGACTATATTAACTCTACTTTACAGGTATGTTATTTTTCATGTAAAAAACACCACTTAGATGTATTATATACAATATATATACATGGATGGTGTACTTGTGTATGCCTGTATGTATGTATAATAATTAAGGTGTGAAACATAACAAGTCAGGTGCGACGATAGATGCCGTCAATCTGGTTACAAATCAGACCTATAAAAAAATAGGAAAATGTTTCTACCAGTAAATTATGTTCATCTTATAAATTTTATTGACGTAATTCCTGAAGTGTTAGCACAAAGTAAAGCAAATGCTTGTAGACTGAAGAACAGAAATGAAACCTGAAAATAAAAACGTTACGAGTAAAGGATCCGTTGTTTCACGAAATTTATGTATTCTAAATAAAATCGACTAATTTAAACTGTGGTTGTAGGTACTGTGATGCCATTTATCAACCACAAAGCACTTTCAAATCAAATCCGAAATGAAAGGTTCATCAATTTACTCAAGTTTTCTCTAGTATCATCTGAAGATGAAACGTGTTTGAAAACTGCAGCTTCTGTAAATACCTCAATAGATGACATGATTACTCTTTTCCAAGAAGTAATAATCACGTAACTTTTACACACGTCATCGAAACTGTAGAGTTTCTTTAATCTAGGACTAACAGACAAGAGGGAAGGCGGCTAGTCAACAGCACTCATCGCCAATTCTTGGGCTACTCTTGTCTGATCGAATAGTAGGCAGAAGGCGAACCTGTGGCAAGATGATGCGAACCATGCGCCCTCTAGTTCACAGTCTGGCTGGCTAACCACTAGTCGATGCCCAGCCCAATAGAAAAATATGTGAATAATTAAGATATTATATGTATAAAGAAAAGTCCAGGATTTTTCAATCTTCAAATAGTAGTGGTATTCATACTTTTGAAAGTTTTGCTTTGAGAAGCAAGTAAAGGTAGTTCACAAACTTTCAATCCGTTTTAAAGTTCTCAGAAGTTTTAACTTTATGCCGTATATTCGTGTTATTGAAAGTGGTATTATGTACAGAGCCTTGAGTTGTTCTTCCTAAGGCTTTCAAAAGTAGAAATACTACTACCAAAGCTATCATGAATCATCAGTTAAATGGGTATGAAAACTGACATAATCTAATATGTAGAAATAGAGAAACTATCTTTGGTTACAATAATCGCGCTGTGTCAGAACCCAGCATACTATTATCTATAGTCAGCTTTATGTTTGTTTGTTGTCAGGCTACCAGCACTGTCATAACCCCTCAGACATACCGCTAAGACACTGGGAGAAAATAGTGTAACTTAGTTGTTGCTTATTTTATGCTTATTCTTCGTATTTTGATGGTCGACAATACATGGAAAATATAACTGACATAAAAATAATTCATATATTGTTCTCTTGCACTTTTGTTTCTGATTGGTTGAAGATCAGTGGCCTAAAACCATGTGGGCTATATACGCCAAACAGTGTTGCATTTCTTGAGTTAGTTTTTGCATATATATATATTTATAAAACCAACCAGTAAATTACTATAATAATAGTTAGATGAATACAAAGTAAAAAATGAGAAAGCTTTGTGTCTATATCATCTAGAACCTTCTAAGTGAATATTAAAAGTTTTCTTTTGGTAAAACTTTATACTCCATCTCTTACTTGCTTTATTCAAACACTAGCTGTAGCAAAATCATCTGTAGAAAAAGTTGAAAATATGAAATAAGATCAATACTACCTTTTTTGTTTATAAAACGACTGGAAATTGATCAGACAATTGTAGTTACTTATCCTAAATAATCTCAGGTTTCTAACAATTTGACAATTGCGTTTATTTACTTTTAATGGTCTTTAAGCATGTCTAACTATTGTAACAAAGCAATAACTCACCCAGTGAGTTCCTAGAATAAATAAACTATTGAGTTACATCACGAAAAACAGCTCCTGTGAATTACTCGAAAATTTTTATATTTAATTTCCT
This sequence comes from Limulus polyphemus, assembly GCF_000517525.1. Lineage (NCBI taxonomy): Eukaryota > Metazoa > Arthropoda > Merostomata > Xiphosura > Limulidae > Limulus > Limulus polyphemus. The sequence continues at coordinate 144,216 of NW_013666612.1, read as the reverse complement.
TCATTTAAGTTTTCTTATCTAATGCAATAACTTTCTAACTAGCCCTTAAACCAAAATACACAACCATCTGACTTATATAGCGTATAATATCCTCTTTATATTGTTATAAACATGTCCAAATAGACAATCATCTGACTTATATAGTGTATAATATCCTCTTTATATTGTTATAAACATGTCCAAATAGACAATCATCTGACTTATATAGTGTATAATATCCTCTTTATATTGGTTATAAACATGTCCAAATAGACAACCATCTGACTTATATAGTGTATAATATCCAAAGGAGGGGCGTATTGATGTGGGTTGAACAAATATGGTGATATCTCAGAAAAGTTTGAAATTCTATATTCTCGCTTGTCAATATCCATAGTACGTGTTTATAATTGGTTAAACAATATAAAGCCTTTATAAGTGAAGAAAAAAACTATAAATGAAAAGTCAGATTGCCACCGTGTTATGCGACTTAAATATGCAGACTGAGAGTTTATCTGCACATTTCATTTGGAAATTAAGAAACTATAGCTTAGATAATATAAAAATTTTGATTTTAACTACTTTTTTGTGTTTAGTTTATTTGCATATATATTCATAATAAAGTAGTTTAACTAAATTTTGAATGTAACTCTGTAAAAAGATCTTGACATGAGCACGTTGACCCTCTCATGTTCATAGCAATAATGCTTAAAAGTATGAAACTTAAAACACTGCTCTGAAGCACTGTTAGTTCCATTATGAAGAGTCAGAATATTGTTGATCTCATACAGGCTTGAAATGTCTTCTCAGCTAAAGCATTATGAATGAAAATGGGTAAATGACCATATGAATGGAAGTTCTCTAAAATTCCGATCCTCCTGAAACAAAATTCTGCTCTGATTGACACTTCAAGTTGAATTGGGTAGTTCACAGTGGATCACCGTCTGCAGAAACCACACTTATTGGATGTACATCAACCGTCCCCTTCAAACTTTACAAAGACAACTAATGAACGCAATAAGTCTATAGTTATAAGAAATATTGTGGTCCTTCCTAGGATTAGAAAAAATGTAGCAATATCCTGATGCTAATCATCTGGAAAATCTCTCTCCAGCCAAATCAGATTAACAACAACCAGAAGAAGATCAAAAGAGGCAGGAAAGAGATAGCACAGCATCTTTTAATGAATGTCATCTTGTCCAACTGATCTATTGTTGGATCAAATCAGAGCAATTTAAAGTACCACCAGAGTAAATCGTCGATTATAGTCATATAGGCAATTAGCCTAAAAAAAAGAAGGTGATGTTTTATCAACCTGTGTCTTGGTGACAAAGAAGACAAAGAAAGATGATAATGTGCTGGAAGGGTCTTGGAAATGCCATGTAAATCATCAAACTATTTGCCATTGAGTTGGAAAACTGACAAATGACGGAGATATGCTTTCCATTCACCTTTATAATCTGATTCCAGATTACCTTGAACTGCTGAGAACAGATAATGCAAGTGAAATTAATTCAAGATTCCTTCTAGCTCTGGAATCTGATCTGCCTGAGCATAATCCTGTTGAAAGTTTATGCAATTGGTAAGAGTGGGATATCTATAAAAGATATCCCAGGCTTTTTCTCTGAACCTTCAATGCATGCCCACCATGAACGAGGATACCATGCAGTCGTTAACACAAGGTAAGTTAAGGCAACAGGATCAAGCTCTGAGAGAGTGGTGAATGAAAGCCAGATAGCTTTATTCAGTTTCCAGATGGCACAGGAGTCGAATGCCATCAATTACACCTAATCTTTTTTAGAATGATAGAAAAATGATCACTGTTTCTGAGATCATTGTCCACCTTCCAATAAAACAAGGAAAAAAGAGAAAGGAAATGAAGGGATAGATCTATGGTGGTATAAGTTTGAAATTAAGTAGATGCTTCATTGTTAAAGAAAGAAAGGTTGAGACTTGAGAGCTTATTCTCCACAGATCGACCCCTCTCATTAATACTTTCATCACTCCAGAGTTGATTCTGCCCACAAGGAGAAGGAAACTGCTTGATTATATCATCAAGGTTCTACTTATCGAAGTTTTTCCTTGTGATAGGTAAAGAGAATACAGTATCATTGTATGACAAGTGGTAGTGGTAGTGGAATAAAGTGTAGCAGCATAACTCTATTTTGTTAGAGGAGTCATTATCTTTCTTGCATCTGGATAAAACATATTGTTGATAATTCTTAGCTGCTGTATCTGTTTCTCTTTTATCCATTTCAAGAAAAATCAAAAGTATAAGTGGGTGGAATTAAAGCAATTAACACATCATGGCTCTAAGCTTTTCTTGTAGCTGTCATGGTCTTTACTTCCACAATGAGCATGAGCTAAATTATCATGAGAAGATGTTTCTGAGTATCCAAATTCCTGACATTGAGAGGATTTGTAATATAAGGTCTGACTGTGCAGTTCAGATACCTTGCCTTAACATTGGCAAGTGGGCATGTTGCTGTAAGCGTCAAAATCAGAAATATAAAAGGCTTAGATATTCTATTCTTTCGAGTGGAAACTCGCGTAACTACTGATACTTCTTGACTGGAGAAACGAGTGAGAATCTCCGACTCTGGGAGAGTAAGTAGAACCTTCTCGAAATACGTCCTCTCGAGTAATTTTAAATAGCATGTGGAGTGACCTCAAGAGGTATATCCACGATGGATTTCTACCCCAAGAAGAGTTTGAAAGACCATTTAATCCCTTTTGGATAACAAAGAGGGACACCTGACCAAGAGATTTTACTGACAACAAATGCAAATTTAGAAAAAACGAGGTACGGGAATTGTACTTTCAAAGTCTTCTATACTAGGTCGTTTTCTCATTATCATTTTTATTATTTTTGTTATCTACATGAAAAGAGAAGAATATTTATATTTCGTACCCACTGATCCCAGTTCACTGATCAACAGTTCAACAAGAGTTTGTGCTACACTGTCAAATTAAAACACTATAGCAACGCCAGGGTTTCATGGCCACTATACTCAAACACCAACACTGTACATAGTCCACAGCATCTGTTGTGAATGTCCGATACTGGTATTTGGTTGACTTTAGCCACAATGGATTATCCGATGGACCCTGAGGGAGCAACCCAAAGGCCACCAGTTTGACGGAATTCAAGGCCAAGGTAGCGTGTTTGTAGTGTCCACACAGCAGTTAAACACTAGCATCCTCACCTTTTGCCGGAATTCAAGACCAAGGTAGCGTGTTTGTAGTGTACATACATCATTCAAACACTACGATCCTCACCTCTTGCCGGAATTCAAGGCCAAGGGAGCGTGTTGGTAGTGTCCACACATAATTCAAACACTACGATCCTCACCTCTTGCCGGAATTCAAGGCCAAGGGAGCGTGTTGGTAGTGTCCACGCACCATTCAAACACTAGGATCTTCACCTCTCCTTTAGGGGTTGCCACGAGCAGCAGACACGTTTTTATGCCAGAGAGGGTAAAATGTATGGGCAGAACCTACCTCGGGGGGTTCGCTTACCACGTTCAGATATTCATATTGAGGGGTTCGCACAATAGAATTATTATTTTTGTCATTAGTTGTAAAGTATGTAATCAAAACTAGTTTTAACGTATGCTCTAATAACTCGTGACTTCCTCATCGCTTGTGGAAATCATGTTCGGATATGTCGAATGAAGAGCAAGGACGTTCAGAACCTTGTTTCTCCTATGAAAAACGTGTAGGGTTGTCATGTTCAAAACACTTCATTCCCAGAACACGTACTGAAGGGTTGTGAGGTGAATATCTCGATTTAATGTATTGATTTTACAAGATTATTTTGTGCTAAAAATAGGAAAAAAACTCATATTACAAAAAGCAGACAGAAAGAAGGTTTGATGATTCATTGACACACGATATTGAATGAAAGCTTCTTAAAATAATTGTTGAATGTTTTACGTGTATGAATTCATGTTTTCGTTTTCTTTAAAAAAGTTGAAAATCAGTATTCGTGCAAACTGTTTGAAGAAACAAAGCAGTTTATTAAATTACTTGGACTAAACATCAAGACGTAAAACTCTCAAATATATAATCAATTATTTTGATTTAAAATGACAACCACTCATCACGTCACTATATACTGTTTAAATACAGAACAAATATATTCGGTTTTTAGTGTCATACTTCATTAGTGAATTTGCTTCACATCGTGTAATGATAACATAAAATACTGAACAGTTATACTCCATTACTGAATATGTTTCACATTAATCAACTGCAATATAAACTTCTAAATTTTCACACTTTACTATACTGAAGCTACTTACGTCTTACAATAGCAACATAAAGTTCTTACATTTTACACACTTCGTTACTGAATCTGATTCACATTATTTTATAACAATATAAAGGTCTGAGCTTTTATACTCATTAATAAATATATTCTATTTTATTTAATTAATAATAGTGAAGTTTTACGTTTTTACTATCTAACTACTTAATCTGTTCCTAATCCCTTCCACTAATAATAGTATAGTAC